>NC_135713.1:52877979-53177979 GCF_964656455.1 Halichoerus grypus | reverse complement strand
TCACTCTCTTAGTTTTGGGTTTTGTTGTTTTTGTTTGTTTGTTTGTTTGTTTGTTTTTGAGAGGAAGAAAGAGTGCAAGCAGGGGGAAGGGGTAAGGGGAGAGCAAGAGAGAGAATCATAAGCAGACTCCATGCCCAGTGCAGAGCACGACGCATGGCTCAATCCCACAACCCTGAGACCATGACCTGAGTCGAAATCAAGAGTTGGATGCTTAAGTGACTGAGCCACCCAGGTGCCTTTCTCTTAGTCATTTTTAGTCTTTCTCTAAATATCAAGAACTTTCTGAATCATCAGAGATCAATTATTATTGGATGAGATAACTCCTGTTCATGCTCTTCTTGGGAACTATGATAAAAACCTGGGTTTTCCAAGAACTTCTTTCTTTCAATCTGGTTAGAAAGAATTACAGTCCAGGAATTCTCATGATGCAAATTATAGATTAATTTAAAATCAGTAAGAGAGAGAAAGAAAAAGACATAAATGATTTGAAGGGAATCTATTCTCCTCTACCAGGTATTTAAAAGAAGAGACTTTATCTTTTGTTTTAGTATAATACAATCACCAGGAAAAGAACTGTAATTTTTCAGTTTGGGATATTAGCCTCTTCCTAGTCTATACTGTCTGCTTCAACATGAATGGAATGCTAAATAAGCATGGAAAGAGAGGTAGATAGATAGCTAGAGAGCTAGAAAGCTATAGAGATATGGGCTTCAAAAATGAATCTATTTTTCTATTAATTTTCACTAATTCTATTATTTAGAATAGAAATCTGAATGGGGTAAGGGCAGCAAGACAGTAATCCATAATTTTGTAACAACTTTCTCAGAAGACTTCAAAACATTTTTAATCTTTGAAATGTATAAAACCATTTTTCAGATGGCAGATCAAAGGCAAAACATGTATATAATGCCAAAACCCTGTCTGAGATGCCAAAACTTTAATCAATGATTTGTCCACCAAATGCCTGAAATACCAAATCCAGGGCCCAATCAAACAAATTCATGGATTTATTATTCACTTATTTTAAATTACTGGCTCTTTAAAAAAGCTCTCTTATTTTCATATCCTATTTACATGACATGAATTAGTCTATATTATATATTATAAAGAGCATGCAACATTCATTTGGAACTGAACTTCTGACCTAAAAGATAACTCAAAGCTAGTCAAATATATAGGAATATGCCTTTTTAATATTCCAAATGGTCAATAATACCAACATTTTAGTTGTCACTAAATGGAGGCACAGTTCAGATTTTGTTGCTTAAAGTTAACAGTTTCTTTTTTTTTTTTTAAGATTTTATTTATTTATTTGACAGAGAGAGAGACAGCGAGAGAGGGAACACAAGCAGGGGGAGTGGGAGAGGGAGAAGCAGGCTTCCCACGGAGCAGGGAACCCGATGCAGGGCTCGATCCCAGGATCCTGGGATCATGACCTGAGCTGAAGGCAGACGCTTAACAACTGAGCCACCCAGGTGCCCCTAAAGTTAACAGTTTCAATCTAAGAATCTCTAAAGAGCTCCAAGGCTCAAAAGTTTCTGGCTGCAGTTGGAGTTCAACTGACACACAGTCATGGAAGCTGAGAGATAATTGCCACAGGTAACTTTGAACAGCAGTAGGGAAAATCAAATACAGGAGTTTGATGCTCTTATAAATGTTTGCATCTCAAAAACACCAAGAAAAAATTATTTGCTATATGTCAGTCCTCGAGTGCATTTATTATTTCAATTTAATAAGTATTCACCTAGTAAGAACTCAAGAGCCCAAATGAAAATAAATGATATTCATTAGTGAATAATGGTTTGTTCCAGTCTCTGGGTCTAAAATAAAGTAACCTCTGGTGGCGCCTGGGTGGCTCAGTCGTTAAGCGTCTGCCTTCGGCTCAGGTCATGATCCCGGAGTCCTGG
This sequence comes from Halichoerus grypus, assembly GCF_964656455.1. Lineage (NCBI taxonomy): Eukaryota > Metazoa > Chordata > Mammalia > Carnivora > Phocidae > Halichoerus > Halichoerus grypus. Next base: position 53,176,072 of record NC_135713.1, on the reverse strand, counting down.
GATCGAGCCCCGCATCGGGCTCCCTGCTCTGCGGGAAGCCTGCTTCTCCCTCTCCCACTCCCCCTGCTTGTGTTCTCTCTCTCGCTGTGTATCTCTCTCTGTCAAATAAATAAACAAAATCTTTAAAAAAAAAAAAAAAATAAAATAAAATAAAATAAAATAAAGTAACCTCATCAGAAGATAAATACCAGCACTGCCCTTGGAAGTCAACAGGTAATGGTAAATAAGAACAAATGGAAAGAAACAAGGAAAACAGCTTAGAGAGCTGGGAGATTGATTTTCTTATGTCAATGATATGTTCCATTTGTTTCTAGCTCCTTCATCGGCTAGCACAATTACATTAAATATAAGAATTTATCTTCAGTAGAAGATACACTGGTACATTTGAATCATACATACATGGGGCCTAAAAGAAAAACAGAGCATTTTCTGATAGGTATAATTTCTGGGAAATGACATATTTCCATTTCTACAGATATTATATGATCTTAGATGTAGTAGTAGTTTGGCCATGGCATATCTCTTTCAGAGAAGTTGCCTTTAGGCAGTAGGAAGGCCTCAAACCAAATACATCTTTAGAGAAATGTCAATCAGAAATTTCTAATAGACATCCTAAGGTCTTGCTCAAGGTGTTTCTAATTGTCATTATTGTCATGTAGCTGAAGAAAAAGATGAAGTGCATTTAAAGATATATGATTATCTAATGGAGGCCAAGGTCAAGAAATAAGGCTGATTCTCATAAACGCTGAGAATCAGGAAGCAGAGATTAGTCATCCATCTGGTATCTTCTCTCTTCCTCCCTTCATATAGCCTGTGTCTGCTTCCATTACCTGATTTTCTTCATGAAATGGCTCTTTCTGTATACATGCCTCCTCCCCCATACCCTGAAAACTAAAACCTGCCCTAAAAGTCAACAGTATTTCCAGAGGTTATGTCATTTCCTAAATCTAGACTAATAACTACAGTAGAAGCTAAATCCACTTATCCGACTTTATTCAGTTACATGAGCTGAAAAAGTCAGAGTAGAGAATGAAATATATATATATGAGTTATATTAATATATAATAGTCATAAATGTATAATACATAAATATGAATATGCATTCTAAATATATGAAATATATACTCAATCATTATAACTTCTTAACTTAAAATGAGTATATGTAAATCGGGTACATAAGATCTTGAAGCTAGAGGGAAAGGGTGAGGCATGGTTTGTACCTCTCCTACCTACGTGCTGGCTCACCTACATGGAATGCTAATGTAGATAAGGGTCCAAGGGTGACATCTCATGTCCTAACTGGACAAAACTATGGTCTGATGTTAGGCTGGTTGCCATTGCTTCTCTGGGTAGCTTACTGGCAATCTTTGAAGGGTGGGTAGGGGGCCTTCCTTACTGCACAAATCTCTGACATGGGAGCTCCTATCTCATCTCTTCTTCCTTTCTCAGTCCCCCAAGGAGGCAGCCCAACTCAGACTCTTACTGCTGGGGCCATTTCTCCTGACATATGAATATATTTAGTACAGTTTTGGCAAAGTAGCTCAAGTCCAAACATCCTCTACACTGCTACCTACCACAGGAACGTCATTACCCTTGATCAACAGCATGTGGTTAGGGGTTTGGGGTTGGGTGAAACAGGTAAAGGGGATTAAAAGGTACAAACTTTTTACATCTGCTTTTAGACCATTTAGAATAAGTTTGAGAAATTTTGTCAGTCATTCCCAAGTATATCTTGTTCTACCAGAAGGAACCACTTAACATTTTGAAGTTACCGCATCCTTATTTGAAACATTTGTGAAAAATAACTTCACATACAGGAAGAGAAAGTAAACAGAGATAAATCATAGAAATTTAATCTGCCACAGATGCAATGAAAATAGAAAAACTGTGGGGGAGGGGTAGAAGAAACTTGCAAATATTTCAATCAAATTAACATCAAGCATAAGTTAGATGAGACTGGGAAGATAATTACCTGCCTAGAAAAGCAATTAAACTGAAGTTTTGTCCTTTCTTTTTTTCCTTAACAGCAGATGCTGTTGTTAGAAAAAAATAGTGGAAGCATTAATTCTAGAAATATAATATTTTAGGATTTACTTTTTCTGGAAATATTTATAAATATGAAAATATGAATGTTTGGTGTGAAGGTACAGCCATGCATAATCAAATATTGTGGAAGCAGTCCAACCTCACACAGCCATTCCATCTCACTAGATCTTGAGTAGATATTATTATATTACCTGCCCGTAATAAAATGGTTCTTTTGAAACAAGTGTTATCTTCCAACATTTCCTTCTGCTTTATTGGAAAAGCAGAATCTGTGAATCCTTTCTTGATAATTTTAGGCTGTTCATCTTAATTGATTATTCATTTTACTTGAGTCCTTCTTCAAGAGGGTGTCAAGGACTTTTATTTTTGTCACAGAAACCATTAATTTGCATTTGAAAGATGGGAAGTTGGGAATAAAGTCTTCAACTAATTATAATCAGTGGCTACATCTCTATGCAGAAGCCTGTGCATAGCCACAAAGGATCTAAGAGGAGTAATGCATCTGTTTTATTCCTCTTTGTGTTTTCATCAAAATTGTAGAGAATTTTATTAGCCTCCTCCGCATTTCATTTCTCATCATTTCCTATCTTCATTTTATATGTGAAACATGCTTGGCCTTTCAATAGCCAATATTTCTAATTCTCTCTCTTATAATTAATTGCTCTCTTCTCCCTGTACTTTAACTTTCTTTGTTGTTTTACTTTTTCTTACTGTGAGAAAAAATATAGGATAAAAGATGGATCTAATGAAGATGATAAGTAAGCATATTTTATTATTTATATTTTGGCAGAAAGTGAGAAAAATATATTCACTTAATATCTCTACTAAAATAACAGGCATAGTATAAGTAGCTAATCAGTATTTGAAATCACAAATAGCTTTATCTATTATATCTTTGAAAGAAAACTATATTCCATATACAGTATTGTTAAAAGATAAAGCACACAGAGGTACTCTGAAATACCAAAACAAAACTTCAAAGACAAGTCATCTATAAACATAAAATTAAGAAAACTGAAAAATAATACAAAGGAAAATAATGCAACAATGAATAGAAGCCATACAATCTCCAGTAGAAGAGTGTTGAGTAATGAAAACAATATAAAATAAAAGTGATTTCAACAAAACAGGCTCAAATTTCAAAGGACAAAAGATGGGGTGGCAGGGGGGAAACATCCCCATGACAGCAAAATAAAATAAATTAATACGAAGTAAGGTTTGGTGAAAAATCTCAGATAAAACAAAACAAAAAGCCTTGAAAAATCACAAACATTCATTCAAATTTAATCAAACCATCTGGAACTCAACCCAGATATCTATTTTATATTTTAATAATGTACACAGAAGCTTTCTGGATCATAGCAGAATTCAATTTTTGGCACTCTTAAAGAGCAATCAAAACACAACTTCAAGTAAATTCCCGAATGTAAAAATAGGTAGCATCTTAGGGTTGATTTCATATAATAAATCATCCATCAGCATACATTTTCATTAAAAATATACCAAAAGAGACTTTGGATCCAATATCCAACAATATACTTTAGCTATGATATCTGCTCTCAGAATATGCTGGTAACATTCGACCAATATTTTCAGGTCAGAAGTGCTTCTAACTCCACATTTAATTATTATAAAATAAATCTAAATTGATTCCAAACCTTTATGTTTTATAGTGTACTTTTCATTAAATGAAATTTCATTAAATGAAATTAAAAAATAAAAAACATTTTTCCTCTCAATCTTCTGGCTCCATAAAGAGTCCCACTGAAACCCATAAGAAAAATAGCAACTACAACAGAAGACATGTACAAGCACTGATTGGTTTCTTATCTTTGGGATTAGATTGGCAAAGCCAACAGCAAATGAATGAGAGAACTATTGCACTAATAGATACTTCAACTGTTTCCCTTGGAAATGGCAATGAGACCAATAATAGCCTGCAATAACAATAATGAATCTTATTAGCTTTTCATGATGATGATGATGATGATGATTACCCTAGGTTGAAAATAAGATTACAAGAAAGAATATTGTGCAAGACGTTCTCTGAAATTATAAATGAACTTTGTTCTCTTCCATATGTACATGTCTTCCAGAAAGTATGTAAGGTAGCAGCTATGTCTTTGGTACATAATAACAGAAAGATCATTACAATCACACAAATTCTGGTATTGTTTCTGTGAAATATGTACTAGGAGCAGCATATATACTTTCTCTTCCCATATCTGCAATATTACTTGTTATCTGTAAATCAGAGAAATCCTCTCGCCTCTGTCACAGAGAGAAATTAGCTCATATCTAACAATGGATTAAGTCATCTTTAAATTTTGGTTTTTCCAGGGTAAAATTCAGTATGTTTAATTCTTATCCTAAAATTTGGGTTTATATATAAAAATACCTCAATTCTAAACCCCCTAATGTGTAATAATTTTGCTCACCTCATGCCATTACATTTGTTTAAAAATAGCAGTCCTCTGTTTTCAATAAAACTGATGTCAACCATGCAATCCCTCAATGTAATAACTTGATAAAACAGCAGGTGGTTTTACAGCATTATCATTACAAGTCACTTGATAAAAGTTCATGTTTCAATAACATAAGTTATTTTCTTCCAAAAGAACATGTACTGTGCATGATTAAGCAGTCTTTAATATTATGAAACTCTGGAGAACATTATATATAGCCTTCCATCCTGATTGAACTCCAAAACAGAGAATGAATAATGAAAAACGGAAGCTGATGTTAACAGTTTGGGTAACTAATGAGAAATGTGTCACCTAAACTTAAGCCAATATTTGTCCCATAATTTGAAATCTCTTCCTATTAAATGAAATCATTTAATGTAATTAATTATGGCTTTCCTTATAGTCACATACAAATCTCCCTCTCTCTATCCACCTTCAACCATTATATACATCTTTCAAATGGCATATAATGAGTCTTGTCTGCCTTTCTCACACATAAGAGGAGGGCCATCCAGTCTAAGATGAAATGTTGGAACTTGTCTGGGGTAAATGATTCCTTCATCGAAAAAATGTCTCTAGGGTGCCATTTCTTTTCAAGGCACTTTGTTCTGAGTGCTTATCTCTTCCAAATAGAGCTGAACCCTAAAAGGGCTTATAGACTTTTTTTTTTTTTTTGGATATTTAGAGCTGCCCAGCACTCAGTTTGTAGTCTGTACGGGGGGTATGAGTGTCTTCTAGATGGTGACTCGAAAAAGAGGAAAAGGAATGGTGCAAAAGGAGACAGACCAGAAATTAGTAAAAATAAATTCAAATTCTGTCTTTGTCTTGAGCTGTATGGTTTTGGGCATATCATTTAACCTCCCTGGACCTCAGTTTCCTCATTTGTTAAACCAGTGAGTGAGGAAGATGACCCCTCACCTTTGAAATTATAACATGCTTCCTTTTAATCACTTTTATGCCATGTTACCTATGATTCTAATTTAAGCCTTTTTTCAATTAAAATTGATTGATATAATAGATTTCCAACTACTCTACATTTCCCATTCCTTCTGCTGCTCACCGTTTTGTCTCAGGTCCTTGTATTTGCTTCCCAAAGCACTGTTTTCACTATGTCTATACCAGTGGTTCTTAAAATTCATGATTTCAGGATGGGTGAGCACTTGCCACACGTAAGGGGTTGGGGTTAGGGGGTAGCTGTTATTTGCCTGAAGCCAATCAATGGTTAGCAGATAATAATGTGGACAGAATGTTGCCCATTTTCAAAAAGATCCCAGAAATCTAGATTTTTACATGAAATCCACTAATTTTAAAGTCTTACCAAATATTTTTTAAAAATTGAACACCCTATATGTATCAAATAAAACACATCTTTGAGACAACTATAGCCCCATGTAATAGATGAGTGCTTGAAGTCTCTACTGTAAGGCTTCTACTACATGTCAGTACATTCCCAAGAACCCAATGTTTTCACTCTGCATTCTGAGAGGCATCAGCATAAATACAGCAAAAGACTGCAACTACCCAACTATCTCACAGATTGGCAGTTAGTCCAACCTATTCATTTTACATGTACGTAAACTGAAATCTAAATAATTGAAATACCTTTTCCCTAGATCAGATGGCAAATTGGTAAAAAAAAAAAATTGAAACAAGAATCCAAGTTTCACACTTCCCAGTAAAATTCCTGTACCTTCTAGCCTTCCCCCTCATTTTTTCAATATGTCTGACTGACAGAAAAATTCCATGCTTTCAAATTGCAAACATAATTTTCTCATTTATGGAGTTACCTTTCCTAGGATCACTCTGTACATTATGCATCTTGTTCATTTACATAAAAGTGACCATGTAATATCAAATTTAACATAAATTATAAATGTCATTCATGATATATATGCACTTAATATATATTACATGAAGTTTATTTTATTTTATACTTATGTGCACACACACACACACAATGAGGCTTTTAACAATGTGAGTTCTCCTCATAAAATCTTCAACTCTCTGTCCACATAGGACAATACCTCCATCACATTTCCCATTCTTATGAACAACATCCCACCCCTTCCTAAGTTCTCTGCCTGAAATATGTGGTTACTCCCACTTAGGCACTATTTAAATCACAGTAGAAGAATGCTAATTCTGACAGCTCTGTAAAATTACTTGTATAGTCAAAACTGATCCATTCTTTCAGATGCCTTGTCATTTTTAACCAGAGGTTTGAATTTGACTTCTCAAATACAGACCACTATGAAAAACGTAACTAGTTGATGGTTGTCAAAAAAAAAAAAAAAAAAAAATGTCATGGCACATGAGATTATCTTTATATTTTCTTGTAACAACACTGCATTCAGTATTTTTTAAGCCACCATTATTCAAACACTACAGGAGAAAAGGTACACATGGGTCCTTTTTATAGTATTGTTTAACAAGAACAAAAATTAATGAATAGTAGAAAATGAATATCTCTGGGAACAGTCAATTTACTTGAATCAGCTGTAATCTCATTAAATCTTATGAATCTTCTCAGACCTAGGGAACCCAGAAACTGTATTCTATTTCTTCTCCTGTTTCTCCTTGTAGAAAATGCCAAATCACAGGATGAAAACTAGGAATCTACAGGCCAAGTCTGCTCTATACACATTGTGCATCATATATATGTATATATTTATCAATATTATTATAATATTGAGGTTGTTGAAATTATTAAGTTGCCAATTTTGAAAAATCAGGAGATTTTACATATGCACTGGATTCTGACTGCTCTTAAATAATTAGAAAATCTGGAAACTAATCAAACCTAAATTACCCACCTCTCTTTTCCAACCAATTCATTCTAAGTGGTAAAGTTAAGTGATAATTCTCTAAGGATCTCTTGCATCTCTGCACATCGTATGAGCAAGGCATTGATTGCCCTTTCATTCTGGACAATCACATCAAAAACATTTATCTAGTGAATAACTTGTGAAGACAGAATATCTTCATCCAGAGCAAAGAAGAGTTAGGCTCAGTGCCTATTATAAAAGATACGGGTTCCCTCAGCTCAGAGTTTCTGTCTTGTAAAACAACCCACTGTGTGTTGTGTGTACAAACATCAATAGCGGGCTATTTATGTTGCTCCTGCCTGTCTTCTGCAAACATCCATGGAACTGTTGTGGCTAACTTGTTATCTTGTAAATAAGGTAACCTTTAGACCCTTCACAGCTCCTGATGAATTACCCTATTCATAAATTTTTTATGAATTATCTAAACTTAGTTAACTCTAATCTAAACCATGCCATATGATTTCAAATGTGTTCATTACTCTTAGTTAATATAAGGGAAAAAATTATAAACCTCCTATACAGGTGTTCAGAATATTCTGGATGAAATGTTCATGATCAGAATATTGACACTGTAGAGGTGGTATGCTATGGTAACAATAAACACAGTCTTTCCAAACTAACAGATCAGATTTGAAATCATGATTCCCCCATCTATAAGCTGTGTGAACTTTGGACTGTTGCTTCCATTTCTTAAGTCTTAGCCTCCTCATGTATGAAATTGGGCAATAATTCCTATGTTATAATACAATTGTAAGTATTAAATTCAATATTTGTAAAACACAGTAGAAAAAATTTTTCTTGAGAAATTCATGTAGTAGGATAACTTGTTGACAAGTTGTTTCTTGCTACTAAAGAAGTAGTAGGAAGGAACAAAATAGAATGTTTAATTTTCTTTCTCAATCTCTCTCTCTCTCTTCCCTCCAATATTCAGGAAAGTATTCAGGCCTATATCTCCAAGTTCTAGGTTTTTCCTCATCTCTAGAGGGTATTTTTTAAAGTTGTGTTTAAAGGCCAAGAAGTCAAACCCTAGCAGGCCTTCAAGCCCAGTGGCAATGGGATGTTCTTTTGGGGAATCAAAGGTGAAAGAAGAGAGGCATCAATTCTAGAACCTGACACTGTGAACAGGAAAAGCTGAACCAGACCAAAAGCTGTTTTAAGGTACCAGATGTAGCAAAGATTTAAGTTTGGTGGGGAAATAAAGACCAGATTATGTAGTCTTGGCATCTTTTTGAAGTCCTCTGGCAGAGTTGTCTTACAGGAAGTGGTGCACCAGTGGAAAAGTCTACCCTTAAATGACCACACTGGCCCAGGGAAAAGAAAAGTTGCCAAAGTGGTAAGTGTGGATTTAAAAACAAAACCTTATTTAAGGGGTGCCTGGGTGGCTCAGTTGGTTAAGCATTTGCCTTTGGCTTGTGTCATGATCCGGGGGTACTGGGATGGAGCCCTGAGTTGGGCACCCTGCTAGGCGGGGATCCTGCTTCTCCCTCTCCCCTGCTTATGCTCTCTCTCATGCTCTCTCTCTCAAATAAATAAATAAAATATAAAATAAATAAATAAATATCCTTAAAAATAATAAAGATAAATAAAAACCAAACCCTTCCCATTTTCATGCACTACACAGGAAGAAAAAAGATTACCAATGGAAAATGGCTGATATTGGACTTCCGGCCAATTTTGGAAGTGAGGCCATCAACTTAGATTTGTTGTGTAGAAAAATAACTTGGTGTTTATTTTATGAAGATCATCATAGAGAAATTTAAATCTGTTTAGCAAAGTGCCTGGAAAATAGCATGTGCTAAATAAACTAGAGCTTTTATTAGTATTTTTATCCTAATCAGTATAGGCCATTCTTGTTCAAAAATCTAAATTCTGTGACACATAGCTATTCTTTTCTCAGATACTTGGAGTTTTACATATTCTAGGAGATCATCAAGACCAACCTCTTATTCAAGGTAACAACTATTTGTATAGCTTCTCTGACAATGGTTATATAACCTGTGCTGGAATATGTTCATTGACAGGGACTTCACAGTTTTTCTTAAGTATTCTTTGTCACATCCACCTGCTTTAAAACATAGGGAATATTTTCATAAGGGAAGAACATCAATGTCCCAGATAAAGATCATTTTCATAACTATACTTTGTCCTAAAATATACTGAATAGTTGTGTCTACAAAAGAAGAAATATATAGGAACAATGAATTTTAGTTCACTCATTAATGATTTGTATATTGAATCAAAAGTGTAGGTAAACTTGTTCTTATTTTTTTTTAAGATTTATTTATTTCTTTCTTTGAGAGAGAGAGAGGCAGAAGCCAAATGCAGGGATCAATATCACGACCCATGAGTTCATGACCTGAGCCGAAACCAAGAGTTGGACGCTTAACCAACTGAGCCACCCAGGTGCCCCTAAACTTGTTCTTATTTTTAATGTTCCATATCCATACTTGAGTTCTTATATGCACAGAACTTGGAGTTCTCTCTAAATGTAACACTGACTATAAAATTTTTTTTAAAAATCTCAAGTATTATACAATAGAATAAAACATCATGGTATCTGACAGATCATCCTTGATATAAAGTAATAGACTACAAATCTCAATAATAATTGAGGAAAAGTCTAACGAGGAACAAAACCATCTAATTTAAAATTTATAAATTAGCTCCCCCAAGTGTTCTGTGACTCAAATCTAATTCAAACTGAATTTGGCCCAAGACTTCAGGATAACACATGGGCATGTTGGATATGAAGTAGTATGGAGTACAAAAGTTCACCTCCTAGGGGTCTTGGTGACAGATCCTATCTATCCTATGCCAAATGGTAAAAGAAGTCATGTTTAAAACTGAAGGAAGCAGAAATCATTCACACTATATTAACTTAATTCGCACATGCTCTGCTGAAACCTTGTGAAGTCATTCTATTGGGGAAAGGCTTAAATTATAGGTGGCGTATTTTCTGTACAACGAACATGAGTTATTAAAAGCACTAACTAATCTTATCAGCCACCTATTGTTAGCTAAATTGTGAAATCCATTCTATTTTCCCACAGAAAATTTAAGCAATTCAACCAAATGAAGTTATTTCAATTCAGTGCATTTATTATCTATTTTTATTCTTGCTGAGGCATTATGGGTCATGCACAAATGAGTAAGATTTGGTTCCTCCTTTTCCTCACCTTTAAAGAGTTTTAAACTTGTTAGGTAGAGTTTAGAGGGACTTTTGATAGGGTCACAAAATACTTACATTAGAAGGTATATAATATGGAAAGGACTGTTATCTAAACTATGGGTTTCTCCAGAAAAAAAAAAGGCTTGGTCTCATGCACCAGTGTATTCTCTTCTCCAAGCACAAGGTCCCATGTGTCTGTTAAATGAAGCATTTTTAATTTAAAACTTGAAAAAATAAAGATTGACCAAAACTGGGTACAAAATAAAAAAACAGAGGAAATGTCTCTAAGTGTGACTGAGGAAAAAAAAAATCACACAGTGAGTATTTGGGCTGGGTTTTGGAAGAATAAGGAAGATTTGATAGGTTGTTATTGAGAGAGAGGGTACTTAAGAAACGGAATTCAGGGGTGCACGGGTGGCTCAGTCAGTTGAGTGTCTGCCTTCGGCTCGGGTCATGATCCCAGGGTCCTGGGATCGGTCTGCGTTGGGCTCCCTGCTCGGCGGGGGGCCTGTTTCTCCCTCTCCCTCTGCCTGCCGCTCTGCATACTTGTGCTCGCTCTCTTTCTCTCTCTCTGTCAAATAAATAAATAAAATCTTAAAAAAAAAAAAAAAAGAATTCAGCATGAGCGAATTCCTATAATGTGGGGAAGAATAAAACTAAATTCAGTGAAGAGCAGGGAGTATCTCTGACTGCAAAAGTTTAGGATTAGCTGGAAAGGTATTGTGTGGGGACTTTACCTGACAGAGGCCCAGGTAGTAAGCATATGTATGCCTCATTTTTGTTATTTTTGTCTGACCAGCATCCATTTACCTTATTTTAATGAGAGTGTTCTATTCTAATATGTCTGGGAATACCATCTCTCCCCTATATTTGTTTAAAATTTTGAGGTATAATTTAAATTCAGCATAGCACTAAGTTGTAAGATGGTAAATTGCTATAATGTATAAATGTGTAATTACCAACCAGGTCAATACGTCTAGAACCTCAGAAAACCTTCTTATACTCTCTGCCTTTAAGTATTACAATAAAAAACATCATGCTCACCTTTATTACCATATACTCTTTTTGTCCATTTTGAGTATCACGTAAGTATAAACTTGCTTCTTCAACTCAACCTGTCTATGAGCTTCATCCATGCTGTTGCATGTCGCAGTACTTCATTCTTTTTCTTTTTGTGTAGTATCCCATTACATAAATACATCACAACTTATGTACCCAGTCCACAATTGGTGACCCTTCTGGTGGTTTTCAATCTGGATAAATCAAGTTAAATATGGATTTTTAATAGGACTAAAATCTTCATACACAGAGTGAAGTACCTAACTCCCGCTCTATACCTATTTTCCTGGCATAATTAACAGTGCCCCCTTCCATTTTACTCTTAAAAAGTGACATGGTTTATATTCATAAGATAGATTATATGGTAAACCTATGTAAAAATAGATGACACAATTTACAAATACATTATTTTCTGAAATGAAAGACCAAGCATATTCACCACTTATTACCACAGCAGTTGACTGGATCTATAAAATAAAATTTGATTAGAAGAACTTCTAAGAATTCCATGTACTATACAGTCATCTTACATAATCCATTATGACCATGGAAAATGGGCAGTGTTTTATTTGAGAATAACTTTAGAACTTCATTACATGGATGATTGAAATTAGCTTTTTAAGACTATATAAGAACAATAGTATATAAATAGAAATCACATCAAAAGCAACAGAACAATTTCTTAACCAAAACCATTTTTTAAGAAGTTCTGTGGGTAAATCACATTTTTGAAACTTTTTTTTTTTTTTTAAGTAGGCTCCATGCCCAGCACAGAGCCCAATTCAGGGCTTGAACTCACAACCCTGAGATCAAGACCTGAGCTGAGATCAAGAGTCAGATGTTTAACCAACTGAGACACCCAAGCACCCTGGGAGAATCACATTTCTAATTTTCTCTCCCTGTGGCCTATTCATTTCATATATATACACTCCAAACCCAAGAGAATAGAACCCACATCACAACATTTCACTGAAATCATCAGCAACATCTACGTGTTTACTTTTTTTTTTTCTTCATAAAGTTCTATTTACTTTGGAACATCTCACAACTAGACTTTATTTGGCTATTTTCCTTTTATTCAATGCATTTATTATTGATGCTGTTTTAAATTATTGATTGTGCCATTTATTTGGTATTCCCAAGACTTTTAAATAAAAGGATTTTTCCCCTAAGTAACTCACATTTAACTCCATCTCCATCTCCCCTCTAAGCACTACTTTAATCAATTATTTCTACATACATTACGTATTTCATTCATCACCAGTGAACTGTGTACTGAAATACCTGTTTTTAATTTTTTCTTGAATATATTATATATCCTGGATCCCAAATTTAAGTGTTGATAATTTTTACTGTTATACAGGAGTGTCACAGATATAATTTGTTACCATTAAAATCATATTACTAAGGATTACTTTTCAATCAGTTTGTAAAATTTAGCCTATACACACTAGAAGGCATGAAAAATTGGCAAATGATAAAAGCTTGATGGTCTTACTTAACAAGGTGTTAGTGTGCATTCATAGCAAAGGTATTAAATGGATTTACTGCTTCAAAGAGATGTTCAAAAGAGGCCACAGATAAAAGCAGGAAGACTAGTTAGACATGAAATTATGAATGATATCTTCCTGTCTTCTGATCAAAGAAAAAAAGAATTTGTAAATCTTTTAAGCCAACAATAGAAAAGGAAAGGTGCTATCCAAATTTAAGTCACTCCTTGAATTTGTAGTAGTCCAGTAGGAAAATTGGTGGCAAGATTTGCAAAAGTAACAACAAAGAAAACTTCTGATCTCTGTTTGTTAAGGAGATTCTCTCCTGAAAAGACGTATGTTCTAAAGGAAAAATCTACCTTTAGCATAGTGTCACATAATATTTATAGATACAAATAAACACTATCTCATAGTATCTGTTTATACATTTATTACAGAATTATTTGAAGATCATTTTTCTTTATTGTTTGCTGTTGCTTCTGCTCTTTTCTATCTTGCAAAAAAGGTAACTTTGTGGCATCTCCAACTTCAAAGAACATAAACATACAATTTGGTCACTGCCAGACTTCAGGGCATCTAGAGATAAAATTATTCTTTCCTTGTGGGCTTTTACAAAATAAGCAATGTGCCTATGTTCTGCATGTTGAATTTCATTAATGTCATTTCATCTAACACTCTTTTAAGTCAATCCAATTGATCAAGCTTCCAACAATGGATCTGGAAAATGAACTGTGGCCTGCATCTTAAGGTATTCTGTCCAGGAAATTTTCAGACAACCATAGTCAAAATGCTGAGCCTTTGTAGGATAATCTGGAGTCTTCCCTAAAGATAAACTTGTAAGCCCCATCTGTGCTTAACTTCAATCAATAATATTTCTAGACCTGTTAATGGCTATTAAAAAAACACTGTAAAACTCCGAAGTGTTTTTTCATAGGGAATATTCTGACGTAAGGTAATTAAACCAAACTCTCTCTCTCGAAAACATGAGCATCACCTAGATTGTCTGCATCCATGAATGCTTGTCCTTGGCCATTCAAACATGTCTTTGGGCATTTCACAGCCCTCCTCTCAGACTCTCTTTGGAAAAGATTCTAGTCATTCTTGATGTTCACTGATTGATCTCATTAGTCAGAATCCTTTCCTGACCAAATTGTGACCAACCTAGATTTTTTTCGCAGGGAGAATGGCTTTTCTTCCTAGGAAAACTGACTCCAAAACGTATACAGGTTTGCTGGAAAGCACATATTTAACAATAAACAATACTAAAACAATGAGGAATAGAACCTTCATTCACTGTTTGTGGGAATGGAAAGCAGTGCAACAACTTTGTAAAACAATCAGGCAGTTCTTTAAGAAGTTAAATATAGAATTGCTATATGAACCAGAAATTCCATTTCTAAGTATAAATCCAAAAGAAATAAAAACATGCATCTACCCAAAATCTTGTGAGTGCATCATTTACTACACCCCAAAAAGTGGAAACAATCCAAATGCCCATCAACTGAGAACGGATAAATAAAATGTGGTATATCCATACAATGAAATATTATTTGGCCATTAAAAAAAGAATGAAATGTTAATGCATGCTATAACTGGGATGAAACCTGCAAATACTATACTAAATGCAAGAAGCCTGTCACAATAGACAACATATTATATGATTCCATTTATATAAAATATCCAGAATAGGCAGATTTACAGAATCAGAAAGTAGATTAGTGGTTGCCTAGGAAAGGGGGACAGAGAGGGGAAGGAATGAGAAGTGACTGCTAATGGAAAGGGAGTTTCTTTTTGGAGTGATGAAAACGTCCTAAAATTGATTGTGGTGATGGCTGTACAAGTTTGTGAACATACTTTGAATTGTATACTTTAAAATGAGTGAATTATATGATAATTGAATTATGTCAAGCTGTTATGTTTAAAAAAAGAGTATAATGTAGCATGAGATATATATGTGCATATATACGTATATATATTCCATATACCCATAATAACCAGATTAAAATTTATTTATCCCACAAACATTAACTGAGCACCTAGAAAAACAAGAGGAAATACTAAACATAAAAAAAAATGGTAGAAATAATAAAGGAAACAACGAGGTTTAAAAAAATGAAGTAAATAAAATCCAAGCAAATCTAGAGAATAGAAAAGAGATATGGTGGATCTTAGGCCAAATTTTTGCTCTATCAGTTAACAGCAGGGTAACCTCAAAGTGGACACTTAACCTCCCTCAGCCAAAGGCCACCTGGTTCAGCTAACTCCCATCTGCACAGCAAAAACAGATTGTTCCAACCTGTCTTCCATTCTAGAACACTTGGGTTATTTTTAATGTTTCTGACAATTATAGTTTTTAAATTAAAATAATAGAACTTTTAGAAATTAAATTTAACCCATTTCATTAGTCTGTATATTTTTAAAATAGAAAAAGAAAGAATATATAAACATATTTGCCATACCTGTGTACACTAGAGTGGAAAAAAATGACTGCCCATAGCAGAACAAGATGTAGTGTCGAATTCCTAAGTTGCATTTCTAATTTTGTTCCTATTAGCACTATTTTAAGATATTTTATTTCCTGATCCTGTCCTGATCAATAACAAATAAGTCAAATTTGTTTTTCCTCAAGAGTGTTTGAATTCAACAATTCTCATCTTTTTTTGTCAAGCAACTTCATTTTCAACTCACAAAGCAAACACAATTTGCAGAGCCATTCTCTAGAATTTGACAAACCCCACCCATAGCCCAGGTCTGCCTTCCTGTCATTTGTCTTGTGACTCTGGCAAGTTACTTTACCTTAGTTGGTCTCGGTTTCAATGGCAAATGCTGTAAGTTGCCTTCTCAATATCTATTCTCCCCTTGTCCCTATATATAGGTGCCAATTAGTTTTGGGTATTGATGTTCCCAGTTATTACTCAACTTTAGCTTTCATCATTGAGAAGAGGAAGCTTCTGTGTGGGGCTTCCAAGAAAGCTTTCAAATAGGGGCAGAGTCAGCTGGCATTCCATTTTGGTCCTCTGTTTTTCACCCTTCTCCTGTGTAGCTTACCTAGAATACAGACACAATACTTGGAGGAGCAGCAGCTATACTGTATATGAGGAAGCACATCATACACTAAGGATGGCCAAGTAGGAAGATCAAAGGACTTCTTACAACACTATGTGGCAAATGCACCAGCTCTGGACACATACCTATAAACTAAATCTCACTTGCTTAAGCTCCTGTTTTCTAGGTTTACCACTGCTTGCAGCTGAGCCCATTCTAATAGTTTCTTCTTCTGATCCTATCCAGAGATAATAATTGTACCAATCCCTATGTTTTTTGATTAGTACAATGCTTAGCACATGGTAAGTGCCAGAAAATGTTTAGTATTAACGTTATTAGCAGGAATTCTATCATAAATCTTAACTGATAGACATCTCTGAGATACCTAATGTCTGAAGCAAGACATGTGTGGGGCAGAGACTTATAATAATGTGAAACCAAACAGAGAGATATATATTTTAAAATCTGATTGGTTTCTAGTTACCTTCATTCAGCTAGGGAAGGCTTTTATAGTATATACTTAACCTTGGAGCTACTGCCATTTTCCCATGGTCTCAAAGAAGTCAATAAGTAATTGATAAATTTTCTGTCACTGTGAGCAATTAATAGGAGTTACACAGCATTGGTTACATCAATTTTCCTGTATCTGAGGAGCAAAAAATTGATTTCACAAACTTACTGGTGCATATTGATTCAATGCCTATCCCTAGGCCATTTCTATTTAACGCTTTTGTGCAGTCATTGAAAAAAGTCTCAGGACTGTCAAATAAAATCTAGTTCTGCGGAGATTTTATCTATTACTCTGCTTTGCAAGTATTTTTGGTATCAGTAATGCTTTCAGGCTGGGGGATGTGGATATTCTCTCCTTTAAAATATTTTCACAATGGGGCACCTGGGTGGCTCAGATGGTTAAGTGTCTGCCTTCGGCTCGGGTCATGATCCCAGGGTCCTGGGATCAAACCCCATATCAGGCTCCTGGCTCAGAGGGGAGCCTGCTTCTCCCTCTCCCTCTGCCTCTCCCCACTGCCCATGCTCTCTGTATCTCTGTGTCTCAAATGAATAAATAAAATCTTTAAAAAATAAAATATTTTCATATCTTGAAAATAAAATAGTTAATAGCTAAAAATTACTCATTTAAGTCTGAAATCTCAGGTGACACATTCGCAAAGGTATTAGAGTACATGTTTTTTGGAAAATAGTGGGATTTGTGTATTTTAAGCCTCCCCCCTTTGGTTTTAATAACTAGTTTGAGATAAAGGAATACAAATATATTTCCAATACTTTATTTTGGGGGTACTGTGCTTCCTCATCTTCCCAAGGAGACTTGGAATGGCATCCATAGAGAAGGGAGGTATGCAAACATATACCTGAATATATGTTACATTCAGTAACAATAGACTTTAAGAGATATTCTACAGGTGTCTTTATTCAAGTATTTCCCCGTGAACAAATGTGGATTAAGTGCCCATTCTGTGTCAGGTACATCCTGCATCTTGAGGACAATAGTGTAAACAAGACAGACAAAATTCCTGCCCTCATATAGCTTGTATTCAAGAGAGGTACAGATAGATGGAGAAGGGGAAGATAGAAAAAAAACTGAGCAAACAACATAATTTCAAATAGTGTTAATGCAGTGAGGAATAGCAATGGAATCTAACAATGAAAGAGACAGTAAGTGGTGGGAATCTGACATCTAAATAGAGTGGTAAAAAAACGTGTTTTCAGAGTAGGTGACATCTGAGCTAAAACCTGAATGACGAGGAGCGAGCTATACAAAAACTGGGTATAGAACATTCTAGAAAGAAAGAATAGCTTGTGCAAAGGCCCCAAGGAAGGAAAAAGTTTGTGTTGTTCAAGGATCAGGAAGAAAAGCTAATGGCTAGAGTGAACAAGAGGTGAATGGTAGAGGGTAAAATGAGAGCTATCAACAAATGTCAGACCATGAAAATTTTCATACTTACAGACTGTAATAAAAAAACATGTGGATTTTATTTTATATAACATAAGTAGCCACTACAGGGCACTAGGCATGGGAGTTAATGGACCTGACTCATATTTTGTTTCAATTCTAATGGCCTTAATTAGTCCTTTATTCATAGGAATTAGATAAGATTACTTAAAAAAATAGAAAGAATGTAATTGTTTGTTGTATTCCTCAAAATTCAAAAACTGTTAACCTTTTCTGTAAAACAGTGGTTCTCACCTGGTTGGGGTGGGTGGATTTTGTCCCCTAGGGATATTGGGCAATATCTGGAGATATTTTTAGTTGTTGCAGTTGCAAAGTACTGGCAACCGGAGGACAGAGGGTGGGGATGCTTCTAAACATCGTACCATGCACAGCCACCCCCACAGAAGTGCATCATCTGGCCCAAATGCTAATTGTGCCAATGTTGAGAAAAACCCTGCTTACTGTAAATAATTCAAAAAAACATTCACAGCATTTTTGTCTAATATACAAGAAGTGTTTTTTGTTTGACTTAATATCGGTCTCACAGTTTTACTCAAAGGTCCAACACCTCTCCTATAAATACATACATACACAGAAACAGAACAAAAGCAATCGATTCTTGGTGTTATGGACTGAACTGTGTCCCCCCAAATTCATATGTTGAAGCTCCAACCCCCAATATGACCATATCAGAAGACAAGGAAGGTTAAACAAGGTCATAAGAATGTCATCCCAATTTGATAGGACTCTGGCCTTATAAGAAAAGAGAAAGACATCCCTCTCTCTCCCCTATGTGAAGGCATAGCAAGAAGGCAAGCCAGGAAGAGAAAAACCTTGATGTTGGACTTTTCATCCTCCAATACTGTGAGTAAATACATTTCTGTCGCTTAATCTACATAGTCTGTGGTATTTTGTTATGACAGTTCAAGCTTGCTAAGATATTTGGACATGAGCTTTCTAAACAGTGATAAATGAACATAGAGAAGAGCTTAACAAACACTAACCCCTGTGACACATCTCAAAGTCATAGTGACTTTCAACCCAATGCTTATCAAAACATTCCATTTGATAGATCGTCAAGAAATTGTTTTCCTATCTTTGCCCTAGGATAGAAAATCTACAATGTATACAACAACCCTTGACTTATTCACAGCAGTACCCTCCTGAAACCAGTTATCCCCTTGATGATGAGGTAAACATTCTACCATATGGCTGCATTCAATAAAGTAGCAGTCATGCTAGGTATATTTTCATTTTAGAACAATCAAATTTATAGTGTGGGATTTATTCTCTAATTAAAATTTACTATCATTTCTTCCTGAGACATTTTTTCCTAAAGATGTAAAAGCATTTTATGTTTCAGCAATTGCAATTTTATTCTTCATAATTAATAACAAAATCGCTGTGTATTTCTCATTTTGATGCATTACAGGAGATTTGACAGTTGGAAGAGTTTGCAAAATGTGTTACGTTGTGTTGCTTAATACCTTACTAGGAAAACTGTCTTGCCTCCAAGTTAGTTCCGCTTGCTACATTACAATGAGACTGTAAGTTACTTTGACAGGGAAACAGGAAAAGGAAGTCTATACTTATAAATATAAATAAGAGCTCAGACAAAAGAGAAAATGTAAAATTATTCCATAACCTACATGATGATTGAGAATCCTGATCAGCATAAACATAAAACTCAAACACAAGGCTATTTTCTTTTTCCTCTGATATCTTTATGAACATAATCAAGACTCTGATACAGTCCTTACTAGCCAGTATTATAAACACTACTGTTCATGAATACATAGGACTCATTTCCGTTTTGAGCATTTACATATCCGTAAAAGCAAATGCCCTATAGTTATGCTCAACTTAAATATTGTTAAGAATCTACTAGGACTTGCTCTCCTCTGTAAGAATGACAAAATAAACTTATTTCATGGGGGCGCCTCGGTGGTTCAGTCAGTTAAGCGTCCAACTCTTGATCTCAGCTCAGGTCTCAATCTCAGGTTCATGAGTTCAAGCCAGCTCTGTGCTGGGTGTGGAGCCTACTTCAGAAAAAAAAAAAAGAAAGAAAGAAAGAAAGAAAACTTATTTCATGGTTATGTGTGATTATTCTAGTGTAAAATATTCATAAAATTGATTGTAACACAGGACTCTCCAATATGCAGTGTAAAAACATAAAGAGGACAGGGACAGCAAATTGTTGCTCAAAATGGAAATCTGTTATTAAACCAAAACAACAGAAAATTAAGCAAAGTATTTTCAGGGCAAGAGAAACAAAACATCCCACTTTCCTGATGAATTGTTACAGAATTAGAGTTCATCAGTTTTGTTCGGTGAGTGCTCTTGTAGTACTTGCAGTGTACAACATCAAGCAATCATCTCTACCCTTTAAAAAAAAATCCTTAGTTTCTGCTTCTCCTTTCTCTAAAGAAACGAGTGGGTGGAGGAAGGAGAAAAAAGAGACTGAGAAAGAGAGAGAGGGAAGGAAAGAGGGAGGGAGGAAAAGGAAAAAGAAAAGGGGGAATAAAGGAAAAAGAAAAAACTGAAGGGCTGGGAAGAAGAGCTTGGACATAGGTTAAAAAAAAAAGAAGCAGATAAGTTTCAGTCTGCTTCAGGAGCAAGAAAAGAAATGATGGAAATCATAAAGTCGGACTGCAGTCACACCCTCCCTTTCAGTAAGATCCATTTTACTACATGGTTTGTCAAATTTCAAACCCCCTTGGAAGCAGTAATTACATTAGCCACAATTAGCCTATGGGGCCAGTCTGCTTGGGGAGCTGACAAACCAGGTCTGCACACTCAGCTTTGGGTAGTTTGGACAGCAAAGTAAGACCTGGCCTTTTGAATATACTGCATTGCAGCACAATATGTCACTCTTTAAAGATAAAGAAATAATACCTTTCAGCAATCATCTTTCATCAATCAGTTGGGTCTCAGTAGAAATTAAGTTCAAGATGCCAGGGCCTGGTGTGAATGTTCCTTTGTAAAAATACTTGGGCTTCACGCTGCTTTGTTATGTGGCTACTTACATGATTTATTGCCCCAACACTTGGCCCAGGATTGCAGGAAATCTATGCCCAATGTCTACATTTTGTTCTTTTATTTGGCTGAGCATTACTTTAAAGAGATAATCTTAGTAATTCTATTCCTACTTTTCTTTAAACTGCTTTTTTGTTTAAGCAAACATTTAGTGCCAAAATAAAAAGTAAAAGGAGGACTTTATTCCCCTCTCGACTCTTTATACTTTACTCATCTTGCCTTAGTCCCCAAAGTAGGCAAAAAGAAAAATCTCACTTATTCATGTTGTACACTGCTTCTTTTAACCACAGGCTGATTTTTGATCTTCATAGTACAGGCCCCCTTAAAGAACAATACGTGTCTTTTTATAGGGAATTACATTCCTCCTAACATCCCATGTACACTTCTCAATCTGTCTCTTTAAAAAGTAAAAGTACTATAGCTCATTGCCAAACCATTAAGAATTAGAGGAGAAGCAGGGCACCTGGGTGGCTCAGTAGGTTAGGTGTCTGACTCTTGGATTCTGCTCAGGTCATAATCTCAGGGTCATGAGATCAAGCCCGGCATCAGGCTCTGCACTCAGCACAGAACCTGCCTGAGATTCTCCTTCTCCTTCTGCCCCTCCCCACCACTCATGCACATTCTCTCCCGCTCCCTCTCTCTCAAATAAAATCTTTTAAAAAAATCTAAAAAAAAAAAAAGAATTAGAGGAGAAGCCTCAAAAATGTATACATAGAGTGGAGTAGGTTTAAAATTGAGATACTGCTAATATATATGTTGCCTTAGTCAGTTTGGGCCGCTATAACAAATTATGATAGACTGGGTGGCTGGCTTAAACGACAAACATTTACTTCTCACAGTTTTGGATGCTGGAAGTCCAAGATCAGGGTGCCAGCATGGTTGGGTTCTTGGGGAGGGTCCTCTTCCTGGTTTACAGATGGCACTCTTCCTGTTGTGTCCTCACAGGGCAGTAGAAGAGCTAGCTAGCTCTCCTGCCTATTCTTGTAAGAGCACCAATCCCATCCAAGAGGGCTCCACCCTCATGACCTAATTACCTCCAAAGGGCCCACCTCTTAATACCATCACATTGGGATTTAGGTTTCAAAATAGAAATTCTGGAGACACAAACATTCTCCCTTTCGAGAGATAGATAGATGATAGATGATAGATAGATGATAGATAGATAGATAGATAGATAGATAGATAGATAGATAGATAGAGACACATTAATTCCAAGTGCAGTGAGGAATAAAGCCAAAATTATGAAATATCACTGACATGTTTAATATATCATAAAATTTGTAGGCAGTGCCTTTGCATGGGGTCTGCCACTCCTGCCTTAAAGGAAGTGTTCTGGTGTTTACTACTGCTTTAAAGGCATCTTAAGAAAAAAATACTGAATATCATAAATGAAAGTACCTCTTGATATAATTCCCAGTATTTGCAAGGTGACAGTAGAGAAGATAAAAGTTTTTGTAAGAATTCCATACCTTCTCAACTAAAAGTACATAATTTGAATATCCATTTCCTCCATCAACAAACACAAGGCTGAATAGTTATTAAAATGTACTTTACATTTTTCTTTATATAATTACAGACTCATGCACACTGTTAATGAGATAGATAAAACAAATTGCTGTTATGTGGCTATTGATATATCAATACTTGTGTAACTACTAATGTGAATTAATAGAAGAAAATAGAGCCCACTGTTCCTTTAATCTTAATTTTCCCCCTAAGATATAAAAAACAATAAATTATCTTGGAGAGAAATATAATATGCCGTAAGTGCCAAATTGTTGGACTTTCTTCAGACATCTGCCACCATGGCACCTTCTATAGAGTTAGAAGCAAAAATAACAGCACCGGCAAAATCAAGCTTCCTAAAAAATCATCCCTGCACAAGAGGCAAGAACTATAAGCTTTCTTGCCATTTGCAACGACGTGGATGGAACTGGAGGGTGTTATGCTGAGCGAAATAAGTCAATCAGAGAAAGACATGTATCATATGACCTCACTGATATGAGGAATTCTTAATCTCAGGAAACAAACTGAGGGTTGCTGGAGTGGGGGGGGTGCGAGAGATGGGGTGGCTGGGTGATAGACATTGGGGAGGGTATGTGCTATGGTGAGCGCTGTGAATTGTGCAAGACTGTTGAATCACAGATCTGTACCTCTGAAACAAATAATGCAATATATGTTAAGAAAAAAAAAAAAAAAGAAGAAGATAGCAGGAGGGGAAGAATGAAGGGGGGGAAATCGGAGGGGGAGACGAACCATGAGAGACGATGGACTCTGAAAAACAAACTGAGGGTTCTAGAGGGGAGGGGGGTGGGAGGATGGGTTAGCCTGGTGATGGGTATTAAAGAGGGCACGTTCTGCATGGAGCACTGGGTGTTATGCACAAACAATGAATCATGGAACACTACATCTAAAACTAATGATGTAATGTATGGTGATTAACATAACAAAAAAATTTTTAAAAAAAGAACTATAAGCTTTCTTATCATTCTCTTCCCAGGGAATAAAAACATGACCACTGTGGCATGTTTCAGCAAGACTCCAGGTAAGTGGCAAAACCACTCCTAAATACACAACTCCACTTCAGAACAACTTCTCATTTAGAATCCTCCTGAACAAAGATGGCACATAATATGGTATCTTTCCACTTCACCTGCCAGTCTCTTTGAAGAGTTGTACTTGACATTCAGTGACAAATCGCCTCCCTTAAGGCTCTTAAGTCACCCATCACCTACTGCAGACCTGAAATTTAAGTTCTCTGCAAGAGTATCACTCTCTACCAAGCCCAAAATGTGCTTTCCAGGAATTCTCACCTCTGCCTCCAAAGCCCCCTGCAACTGGCTTCTTTGAAAGAGGCCTTTAAAATAAACATAAAATAGCTATGTTGTCCCCATCACCCCCAGACCAGCTCTGTCTCACAGAAGAATTCAGTATAAGATAGTCTTTAAACTATATTCACAAGGGTTTTCTCACAGAGGGAAAATGCATATTAAAATATGAATTTACTATACGTTATTTTCCCTCGTAGGAAATGAATAAAAATTTAATTAAAACTACAGAATTCTAACATTCTTTCTAAATGATCAATGTAAAATTAAAACTCAAGGTGAATACAGAGTTCTAGAAAAGAGAGCTCTATCAGACATCTTTTTTGCACATGTATAGTGGTAGAAGGGAAGGAGATACTTTTTCTTTTTTTTGAGATACCATAATTGAAACTTTTTCCTCGAATTGCAATTTGAAATGTAGAAGCAGTCAGTGGTGTGAATATAATCTTGCTAGGATTTTTGTTTCTGTTGTTTTTATTAATGTTCCCCATATTCTTCATAGCATGTGGCTCAGCTGACTTTGTGTCTAAACAATTTCACATCAAAATATCCAATCAGTCCAGCTATTCCATTGGTGACATAACACAGATAGGTTGTAGAAATTTTGTGAGTTTAGAAAAATGAACCAACTAAATATTTTAGGTCATAAGAGGCATTTACAAAAAAAGCTATTAAGGGCCTTAGAAACATAACAGATAGGAATTTCTGGCCCCACCCTCTAAATAGGCAAGACTAGGAAAACATTTGTATGATAGAGAGTTCCCAGTTTCTCCTCCTTCTCGCATTTACCACCTTGCTTGATCATCTGTTACAACTTTCCCAAACCAATCTCTTTCTTATTTGTATGTGGAAGGGAGGCATTCCCTAAGGATATATACAAAATTGAGGTATTTTATGGGTGCAGTCAGCATGTAACAGATGACTTACGGCAACCATCTGAAATGTAGCAATTTTGCATTTTCTAAGTCCATTTACTATACTCCCACTATACTCTTGAGACATAACCAAGACCCTAAATGTTTCATCATGTCCAAAAGACACTCAGAGATGAACTTAATAAGTTTCCTTGGGCGTATCTGTTGCTTCCAGGTAACCATAACTATGATGGTCATCAATATAGTGGTTGGTGGAAATGTCCTGAATGTCTCAGTTGCAATTAAAATAAATAAAAGGATGCTAGGAGTTGCACATAATCCACCTTAGCCTTTAGGATAAACCACTGTCAAGATTTGCCTGGCATACTTTCTGTCATACGTACCTCAGTCTTTGGCAAGATAATTATACATAATAGTTTTTAAAAATAATTGTTATTGGCAAAATATAAAAATTTCACATATATTTAATAGGAGGTAGCTGTAACTACATTAAAATAATGAAATATTATTTCAATAATACCCTAGCTGTTTGTTGTACCTCTAAAAACTTCACTATTTTATTATTAATCTTCCTAATGCTCAGGATTTATCACCTCCTCCTCAGAATCTGATATTTCCTCACTAGACACTGGATAAAGTCCAATCTTCTCGCTCAGAACACAAGATTTGACAAGTCTAGCCCACCTACCTCTCTAAATTTATTCTCTATTACTACACTGGATAAGCTGTCTCAGTCAAATTCTTCTACTTATTGTTGCAAGAACAAGATGTCACCATTCCCTTGGGAACCCTGCTTACACCATTCTTCCTGTCTGTTCACTCCTCTCTGCTGCGTTTAGAAGCATCATCACCCTTTGTTCAAGATTTCCACAGATGGTGTCAGAGTTTGGTGATGGTAACAATATCAGCTTCTCAATAACAGAGCTATTCTTATTATCTACCAGATACTGTGCTTAGAATATCCTCATTATATAAGAATTCTCATCCTCAGTATTAAAACATCAAATTTTAAAAATCATTTCTAAATTTCATTCATTCAGCAAGTGCCTACAGTGTGATAATATAATACTGACAGAGGCCTGTTGTGGATCTTGCCCTCATATAGGGCATTATGGCAGATGAGGAGGGCAAGAAGTAACTACAAAGCAGGCATTCTGGGAGCACATGGGTGGCTCAGCAGGTTAGGCAGCCACCTCTTGATTTTGGCTCAGATCATGATCCCAGGGTCCTAGGATCAAGCCCCATGCCGAGCCCCACATAGGGCTCCGTCTTGGCAGGGAGTCTGCTTGGGATTCTCTCTCTCCCTCTCCCTCTGCCCCTTACTCCACTCATGCTCTCATTCTCTATCTAAAATAAATAAATAAATCTTTAGAAAAAATAAAGTAGGCATTATTATTATTCATTGTCACAGATGGACAAACTCGGGCCTAGAACAGACGAGTAACTTAGCTAACTCCACACACTAAACAGAGTTGGATTTCACTGTCCATTTTTTCCACTTGTTCCTCATTCCTTTGTCTAACTCCTTAATCTAAATTCTTACCGTGTTGTGTGCATGCACCATTCATTCGGCACTTACTATATGTTATTTTGTTTTGTTTTAAGATTTTATTTATTTATTTGACAGAGGCACAGTGAGAGAGGGAACACAAGCAGGGGGAGTGGGAGGAGAAGCAGGCTTCCCACCGAGCAGGGAGTCACCCAGACGCCCCACTATGTTATTTTGCATTGATATTTAAATTTCCTATGTATATCCTTTCTTCCTAAATAAAGCGTTAAAGCCCTTGAAAGTAATGACCCCATCATACATCTTTGTAACCTTGAGGCCCAGAGCAGTGTCTGATCTAAAAAGCAGATATTCAGGGGCGCCTGGGTGGCTCAGGCGTTAAGCATCTGCCTTCGGCTCAGGTCATGATCCCAGGGTCCTGGGATCGAGCCCCGCATCGGGCTCCCTGCTCAGCGGGAAGCCTGCTTCTCCCTCTCCCACTCCCCTGCTTGTGTTCCCTCTCTCACTGTGTCTCTCTCTGTCAAATAAATAAATAAAATCTTTAAAAAATTAAAAAATTTAAAATAAAAAGCAGATATTCAATAAACTTGATGATAATATGAAGTCTTTCATTTGTAGTTATTGTCAACAGATATTACAATAAGTTTACAATACTGACATTTGACATGTAGCAAGTATAAAGAATACGTGCCTAAAACACTGCCAGTTTCAAGCATGTTATTTTAAAGCGTATCAAATGTTTTAAGGCATATCAAATTATTAAAACATGAAAATTAACAATGACACAAGACTATTCTCTAACCCACAGACTTCATTCAGATTTTACCAACTAGCTTAGTAATAATATTTACAGCAAAAGAATATCCAGGACTACACATTGCATTCATTGTCATGTCACTTTAGTCTTTTCATCTGAGCAGTTACTGAGTCTTTATATATGTCAAGACCTTGATATTTTTAAAGAGTACAGTCCGTTATTTGTAGAATGTCCCTCAATTTGGATTTATGTGATGTTTCCTCATTATTATACTCATATTATGGACTTTTGGCAAGAGTACCTCAGAGGTGACAAGATGATGTAAAGCTCTTCTTAAAACATCCTATCAGGAGGTATATGCTACTTATTAGTCCCATAACTGGTACTAGTTGGTTAAAGTGGTGTCTGCCAGGATTCTCTACTACAAAGTTAGTTGTTTTACCCTTTGTAATTGATAAGTCTCTTAGGAGGAGATAAATATATGTAATACATTTGTCTATGTAAATATTTTGTTACTCCTTAAACTTTCAACCATTGGGTTTTATAACTATGAATAATTCTTGTCTGAATAAATTATTATTATTACAATGGCCAAATAATAACTTGCTAATTGTGAGGAGATTTCTCTTTCATTTATTTATTTAGTTAATTACAACAGTTTGGATTCATGGGTTCATGTTATTCAATATGCTAAAATCCTTTACTATCATTCTTTATTTTGATGCTCAAATTGTCCAAGATTTGGCTAGTAAGTGTCTCTTCAAACTTGGCTCCTGTGTCTTTTGAAAAACATCAATCTCTGAGTACATCATCACTTTTTGCTACATGATATTCCAAGGTTCATCTTGTACTTTTTGTATCTGGAATCAGTTATTTCTCTAAAGAGTCCTGGTTTGTTCCTTTTAGTGGAAAATGGTATTTAGAAATCAAGACAAGGACTATTTTCTTTTGAAATATCTACAGTCAGACTTAATAAGAGATTCCATGTTGGAAAATCAAATGATCCTTCCTCAATCTTCATCACATGTGCCCCAGCAGGAGCATGGGACTTGATTCACTCACTTGAAATACACTCCTTACTTGGCTTCCTAGACAACATTTTCTGAGTTCTCTTTTGACTTCACTTGTGTTCCTTCTAGGTCTCCTTTGAAGGTTCTTCCTCATTTTCCTGACCTTTGTTCTCTGGGTTACCCTAAGAAAATTCTTAGAGCTCTAAGTATACATAGTTCCCAGAGAATCTCACATGGAAAGCATAATTCTGGAAGTCAGTCTACCTGAATTCTGGAAGTCAGTCTACCTGAGTTTACATTCCAACTGCACTACTTATATAGGGAAGATACATTACCTTGTGTGCTCAGCATCCTCATCCATAAAGTGGAAATATTAATAATACCTATCTTGTAAGGTTTTTCCGAGCATTAAAACTGTTTCTGGTCCATAGTAAACACTGTATCATCATCAAGTCCCACAGTTTAAATACCATCTTTGTAACTCTCCAGCCTCAACCTCCCCTACACTCAGAAATATTTTCATCAGCTGGTTATATAATAGTGACTGGATGTCTACTAAAAATTTCAAAATTAACATATGCAGTACCAAACACTTTACTCATAAGAGCTCATACCTATTGTTCTCCCAGTCTTCCCCATCTCAGAAAATAAGAGACAGAGGGATCCATTTAAAAACATAAATCATATTCTTCTCTACTCAAAACACTCCAAAGGCCTACCTTATTATTAAAAATTAAACCTAGCCACTTACCATGACCTGTGGGATCACTGTGGCTTTGCCTCAGCTACCTCCACACAACCTAACATCTCCTCTTTGCCTCCTGACTCACTCAGCACCTCAGCACTGCTTTCTCCCTGCCTGAAGCTCTCTCCTCCTGTCCAGATCCGAATGTCTCATTTGCTCACAGTCTCTGCTCCAGGAAAACAGAACTAGTAGGATATACAGATACAATATATAGAAATTGCTGATTCAAGACCCAGGAAGAGCCAATCTCTTTCATTTGAGTCTGAAGGCAAGGAAAAAAAAAAAAAAAAACAGGTCCTGGATCAAAGGCAGTCAGGTATGAGGAATTCCCCCCTTAGTCATGGAAAGGTCAGCTTTTTGTCCTATTCAGGCCGTCAATTGATTGAAGGAGGCCCACCAATATTAGGGTAGGCAATCTGCTTTACTCAGTCTACTAATTCAAATGATAATCTCACCCAAAAATACTCTCACAGAAGAACCCAAAATAATCTTTGACCATATATCTAGGCACCCCACGGCCCAGTCAAGCTCTCACATAAAATTAATCACAACACAGTCTTTCACAGTTTTGCTGAAATATTCTATCAGATAGGGCATCTCTAACAATTCATATAAAGTCACAACCATATTCTGTCTCTATATCCTTTACTCTAATTTTTCTTTCTAGCACTTATCACCAACTGATGTACTGCATATGTGTCCTCAGTTCACTTTCTCCCCTCCTACCCCCCATCCCAACACATTTGATTATAAGCTCCATGAAAGCATGGACTGTTTTATTCACTGATTTATTTCTAGTGCTTAGAACAAAGAGGAAATCATTAAACATTTGCTTTTTGAATGGATGAATACCTTCCTTACATGCCATATTATTTAAAAGGTAAACTAGCTTGTTCTTTTATCACAAACAGAATAACCAGGGAATTTAGTCATCCATGTGTGATAACCTAGAGACAACCTTCCATAAGGCAGCCATTGGTGACATGTGAAAATTGCTTTTTGTTTTAGAATATACACATTATGTGAATTATCATCATCACTCTTAAAAAATAGATGCTTACTTCTCAGTATTCACCAAGGCAGGAGCAAAATCTTTTGATGAGCTTTTAAGAGATTACCAAATCAGCATCATACTAAAAGCAATGTTAAATCAAACTAAAGATTAAAGATTAAAATTCGTTTTTGCAATAATGACAAATGCCCTGCACCTACCCACATGCCCTCATGTGAGACAAGGCCCATAGGTATGGTCCCCTTCCCCCTCTCAGTATTAGTTAATTTGAGTAATTGTATATTGTCAGAAAAGCGATTAGTACTAGTTTTTGTTTTGTTGTTTCAAAATTTTTTGTTGTTGTTGTTTAAAAGCAAGACATGTTTGTGATTACTCTGTAACAGACTAATTTGGGTTGTTGAAGCTGCTCCTGGGCTCCATCCACTCTGGAGAATGATCTGGGACATTTAGGTTTTGTTTTGTTTCCCTTTTTTTTTTTTTTTTTGTGAGGGAGGGAGGTGGGGTGCAGGGAGTGTGTGTGGGGTTTGTTTTTATTTAGTCATGTTTTTTAAATTCATTAACCATTGGATAGCCCTTAAGGGGAGGAGGACGGATTGATTCCACATTCCACTTCCTAGATCTAGTTTAGAAAACTTGTTCCCCACCTGGTGCTCTTAGGAAGGAGTATAGTAAATGCCTCATTTAATAACACACTCCTTTTTGAAAGTTGCCTTTTCTCTCCACCCTTGAGTAGGCCCAGTATTTGATGAAACTCATGAAAGTGGGTGGAACCTGTCTTGCCCCTCCTCTTTTCTAGGATGCACTATATATGTGACTGTGACTTTCAAGGAAATTTGTTTGCCATTTGCTGATTTTTTTTTGAAGTTAATTTCTAACTTCTTTCACTGATAAATGAAGAAAAGTATTGCACCTTTTGAAATACACTAAACGGATTGAGTACATAATTAAAAAACATTTTTTTCCTATCAAAAAAAAAAGAGATTACCAAATTCAGCATAATTGTTGGAACTATGGAAGTATTGATTTTTATCTTAAAGCTTTTGCTCATTTAAAAAAAAAAAGTTAAATTTCTCAACTGTTCAAACAACAGTTTACACCAAACAGTTATCATCTGAAAAGTTGTGATGACTACATTTCTGATTTAAAATAAGCTAGCACAGTGATCAGTTAACAAAGAGTATATATAATGTGCCTTCAACTCTGATTTCTTGTTGTTTATCCTGACAACCATCTCCATTCTGCTGCCTAGACTCATTTTACAGATAAAAGAAAAACATTTTTCTTTTCCATTTTCCTTCTCCCAGTTGCCCTCTTTCTCTCATTTGATCTCATTTCTATTTTTGACTTCTGTTAGGAAATGGAATTTTCTGTATTCAATCTATAATACCCTGTATCTTCGTCAATTTTGCTTCAATGATACACAAACCTAGAAACTGATAACTGCAGCCTGTCAGAAGGTATTTCTATAATAAGGCAGAAATTTCTATGATTCATTTTTATGGGAGTTTCCTAATGAATTTTTTAAGCATATATTTTTTCATTCTTAGCATCAAAGTCTATTATTTTCATAAGCAGTTTTGGGAATGGTATATCCACCTGTGAAACTTTGATAACATCCTTTATTATGTTCTTAACAAATGTAGAACTCAATTATTTCAAATCTGTTCAATTAATGCTCTACTGCTTTTTTCACGCTGGTCAGTCAGTCTTTTGAGCTCTTTGCAGAAATAACAGGAGCTTAAACCACATAATACTTGGTGTTTGAGGAGGGGATATGCTTTGAAAGGCTCAATTCTCTAAGCAAAGTAGTTCTGTGAAAACTGTTTTCATTTTCTTGACGATAATCCATCAATTTCTTCAGTCCTTAAAATAATATAAAGTAGTTAAGCCATGGGGTTTCAAGCCTTACCTACCACTGGAAGTAAGCTTAAGTCCTGTGTGGAAGGATGTAAAAACATTTTTATACAAAGAAAAATTAATAACCTCAAGCATTTGGATAAGGACAAAATAATCCATATACTCTAATGTTTTGGTTTACTTGGGGAGCCTTCAGAAGTGTCAAAAAGGAAAAAACAAATATCTCAAAGATACCTTGAAAGGAAAATTCTAGAAATTAAATCTTTTCCCTCCAGTGGCATATGTATTCAATTATTGTAAGGACAGTTTCAAAGAATCAGAATCAAAATAGTGTCCCAGCACAACGATGCCAGAGAAAACTTCTTGGTTTGATATTTGTAGAAATGATTCAAGAAACTAGGAAAAAGAGGCTGTGATTCTCTTATCGTTTCTTAGAAATTTCAACAAAAGTGTGTTTTAAGGCAGCAATAATCACAAGCTTGTAGAGCAGAGGCAAAGGTCAGCAACCTACAGTCCTGGATCAATTTCAGCTAAGGGCCTGCTATGGAATGGTCTTTATGTTTTTTAAGGGTTGTTTAAAAAAAAAAGGAAAGAAGGAAAAAGAAGAGGATTATGTAAAAGATACCGTAGGTAGCCAGCAAATGCTAAAATATTTATTACCAGGCACTATACAGAAAAAGTTTGCTGTTCCCTGTTCTGAAGCACAATCTGAAATTTAAACTTATTATTTCTCTTTCCTTTACCAGGAAAGCAACAAACTAGGACAAGAGAGCTAGAACCAAGAGAAAGTGAATATGCCTTATCTACCACAGAAATTATCCAAGAATATTGATTAAATGCAGAGAGATGCTGGAGCTGGCTTCCAAAAACCAGTTATTAAATTTTCAGGAATTCTGTGAGTTAGTTGGCAAACTGTTGATAGTCTGAAATCAGCCGTTTGTAAGAGTATCTATACCACAGAAATTAGCAAGCACTATGAGTAGGGCTTTTGGAGGGTTTTGTATATTTTTGTCTGTTTTCTAGCATACCAGTGACTGAATATCTTCTTTACATGAATTTTAAAATAAGATTTCTGTCAAAGAATCTCAGAGATGGCTACTTCAGTCTTATATTACCTTGAGTATGTGACCCAGGTTTCTTATCCCCCTAAATTTCTTATTGAATTCTTCATTTTTAAGGATTTATTTATTTATTTGGAGGGAGACAGAACAAATGTGAGAGTGGGGCTAGAGGCAGAGGGAGAGGGAGAGAATCTCAAGCAGACTTCCTGCTTAGTGTGGAGCCTGACACAGGGCTCAATCTCACAACCCTGAGATCATGACCTGAGCGGAAATCAAGAGTCAGACACTTAACCAACTGAGCCACCCAGTGTGCCCCTCTTATTGAATTCTTTAAACAGTTCCTTCTGTGTGGTAACTTTTCAACTTTCTGTCAACTCAACTCCTTTTCTTTGTACTAGCTCCATTCTCTCCTAAAATATGGCACCCAATAAAAAATTCAATACTTAGCACAGACCATAGTAGTAGTGGTTCTTAACCCAGGTTATGCATTAAAATAATCTGGGGATCCTAGGGGAGACAATTCCAATGCTTGGATCCTACCCAAAACCAATTAAATCAGAACTTCTGGTAGTAGGGCCCCAGTGTAACAATTTAAAACACTCTAGGGTGATGTTAATGTGAAAGCAAGACCGGTATCTAGTGATTTAGAGCAATAACATTGTATCATTTTATCTTATTATGTGGTTTATGTATTTAAACCACTTTTGAGATTTCAAACCTAAAAACAAATATCCAGTAAACTTCTATTTATCTAGAATAGTTAGAAATTATGAATTATTTTTGTTTAACTTTTATTTTCAATTTTCAATCATTCATTCTTTCATTCAACAAGAATTTATTAAGCATCTATTTTCCACACAGTTGGCTTGATTAGACAGCTACAGTAAGAATAGCTTGGTAATTCTCATTTCAACTTGATGACCTGAATTGAATACATACTACATCAGTAATTACCAACTTGCCTATGTGGCAGACTTTACACCAGGCACTTCTCATGGAAATTTCAGTTTCTTCTTACAACAACATACTACTATACACAGTACACTCTTTATTATCTCCAGAATACAAATGTTGATCCTGAGATTTGATGGGGTTAGAAACTTCTCCATGGTTCCATAACTAACCATTTGTACACACAGGAAACTGAATCAAGACTCCAGAGCTAAACTATCTACTGTTCCACTAAACTGCCTTACACCCTGTGATAAACTATAACACACACAAAATATAATGTAATAGTTTTAAGGATATAAAGTAATTCAGGGTCACTGCACTGCTTCAGGCTCAATTCTAAACAAGGAATCATTATTTGTAGGGAGACCATACATTCTAGTTTGCCTGTGATACAATACACCTGGCTTATACCTATTATAGAGTGAGGCAATTAATTAGACACACCTTCACCTTAAATACTGCCCTAGTTAATTTTTTAAAAGATTTTTTTTGTTTATTGAGAGAGAGAGAGATCATGAGAGAGAGAGCACGAGCAGGGGGGAGAGGGAGAAGCAGGCTCCCCGCTGAGCAGGAAGCACCAACATGGGTCCTGGGATCATGACCTGAGCTGAAGGCAGACGCTTAGTTGACTGAGCCAACAGGCACCCAATAGTATCCTAACTTAGACAAATTATATAGTCACTTAGTTTTACAAGACTATAGCCAAGTACAGTGCCAGTAAACTCTAGGCACTCAAATGCATTATTTAACAATTTTAAAAAATGATGGTGAAGCCAAGAATTTATGCCCTGCCTATGGCTTGACAAGTTTATGTTTAAGGAAAGTCATGTGCTACTCTCAAAAATACAGTAGAAGAGAGGAGCCTGAGCAGCTCAGTCAGTTAAGCATCTGACTCTTGATTTTGGCTCAGGTCATGATCTCAAGGTTGTGAGACGGAGCCCCGTGTTGGGCTTCGTGCTGGGCGTAGGGCCTGCTTAAGATTGTCTCTCTCCCTCTCCCTTTGCCCCTCCCCCTCCCAAAAATTTTCCGTAGAAGAATATTCTAAGTATTTTCACATTCAGAAAAGTAAGGTTTTACAATTAGAGAAGTTGCTTTAGTTGTTATGACTGCCTTTTTTTTGTCAATGAAATTAAAGTTATTGACTAGCACTAAATTTTAAACATGGCTAATTTTAGAAGGTTTTTGCCCTCTGAGTATACTCATGCTGTTTTCCATGTGAGAAAAGGGATTTGAGTACATGTCTCCTTCCTATACAGTGGCCAAAGAGACAACTAAGTAGGGATGGGAATTTTTCCACTTACAAGGGACCTTCTGTCCTGGGCTATGTCTAATATCTCCATTTGATGTGAATGTGGTCAGGCCTAGAGATGTAAGCTCACAACCACAAGCTAAAGAAATTTGCTATTGATTGCTTTAATCACTCCTCATAATTTATCCTACATGCTACTGGACCATTCACGAAAGCTCACAAAAAATCACTATCAGTTTATTTTTAAATTCATAAGTAGGTAAGAGAGGAGATGAATCTGCCTATGAGTCTGCATCACTCATGTCGCAGGTGTTTGTTACGTAATGAGATGGTGCACTTTTTCAGAATTCTACGAATGTCATTGATGCAAATCTTTTCTCACATCATACTTGTTTCTCCAAAATTGTCTATACTCTTATTTGACTTGTATTTTCTACCCTATGACTATAATTACATTATATATTTAAAAGTATTAAAAAAAATGTTCCCACTTGAAAAAAAATACAGAAAGTTACATTTCTCTAGTCACTTCTGATTAGCTCTAATCTAGCTCTCCAGAGGGAAAGGACACGACATTGAACACTGAGTTTCTCTATTCAGAAAGCTGATCCTTAATAGCACTGAGGGGAAAAAAAAGATTCTTTTGATCTTGTATTTTAATCTTAAATTTTAATTTGCACTATACAATTTTAATAACTGTCCTCTAGGTTTCAAAGTGAATAGAATTAAGTATTTTGCACACGTTGCATATTACACATGTAACTTCAGATTCCTTTGTATCTGCAAGAGCTTTGAAGATTGCTTATTAAATTAGTAATGACCACCAGTCAAGGGCTGTCAACCTCTTTTGTACACTCATGAGCCTTGGCCACAAATCAAAAATAGATGTTGAACTCCTTTTTGTTCCCAAGCATAATATAATGATATGGCCTGTGATTAATAAACTCCATGTTTCAAGTGGGATTGTAAATAACACTATCTCTTGCTTTTTCCAGGCTCTGCTTAATACACACAAATGAATAAAGATGTCAATCAATTGCTTATACCGTCCAAAAAACTGATCATCAAGTTCTAACACTAACAAAAATAGTACCACTTCTGAGAAGTATGTTCCTATCCTTATTATCCTAAACTAAAGTAAAGTTAATGTTCCAACTATGCAAATACATCAGCAATCCAAGCCTATTTTAAAGTGGCCATTTCACTTTTCTGTTTTGGTTTTTGTTTTGTTTTTGAAGATTAGATAGTATTTAGAATTAAAGACTACATGTTTAAGAAATTACATCCTATACTCCTTGAAAGCATGTGAGAGAATATGACTCTAAGTTTATATATTTACAATTCAAATTGGAAGCCAGCACTGAAAGGACACAAACATGTAATACAATTGGCAAACATTTTATATTTTTCCAAGAAAGATGCTTTTTTGTTCATTAGTTCACTAAAAGAAAATGCACTGAAAACTCACTGTATGTTATACCCTGTACTAGGAGCTGAGGAGATAAAAAATTTTACAAAACAGTAAGTTTTGTTCAGTAATCCACCATTTACTAGGAAAGATAAACATGGCATCAAATATTCACATTTAAGTGCCATAAATGAAAGAAAGGAGGAAGAGCAGTATGCTAGAACAAAGGTGAGTGGGCACTGTCTTGAGGGGCAAAAAGCTTCAGTGAGGACAGAAAGCTTGATCTAGAGGTTGAAATGTAAGGAGGAACTCACCAGACAGGTCAGTGGAGCAAGGGTATTCCAGGCCGACCTCAAAGGAGGATAAGATACAGAGGCTTGGAATGTAAGGCCCATTAAGGGCTTTTTGAATTATTAGTATTACACAGGGCAAGGGGAGAAACAGGAGATGATGCTGGACTGCACATCAGGATACTATTGTGTGTGTATGTATGTGTGTGGGTGTGTACATGCACATGAATATAGATATATATTAGATCTTAACTTCTGAGATTTAAAGAGGCTACCTAAACCATGTGTCTAATCATGTGGAAAAGACAGTAAGTGATTGCTATTATGTTCTCCTCCAACCCTCAATGCCTCAATGCACCCACTCCCAAAATATACAAAAGGAAATGTAAAATTGTCCAGAATAAGGTATTCAATGAGTACAATCCATATCTATTAATGATCTGGTAACATACAAATTATAATTCACTGGAGACTTTATTATCATGATGATTAACACTAATGTCAACTCAACAAATTGTCTGATATACTTCATTTATTGAGTTATAATTTACATATTGTAAAATCGGATCATTTTTGTGTAAGGGGTCTATGAGTTTGAAAAAACCTACAGTTGTATAACTATCCTGACAATCACAATATAGTACATACAGCTCCACCACCCCCCAAAAAATGTCCTTGTGCCCCTTTTAATCACTTCCTTCCCCCGCACTTCCCCAGCCCTTAGCCAAGGCCAACAACTGCTCTGTTTTCTGTCCCCATAGTCTTGCCTTTTCCAGAATGCAGTATAAATAAAATCACACAGATTGCAGTATTTTGAGTCTGGTTTCTTTCAGTTAGCCTAATGCATGTGAGATTCCTTCACATATGCTGTTCATTGACACATGTATCAAGAGGTCATTCTTTGTTGTTGCTGAGTAGTTTTCCACTGTATGGATGCACCACACAGTTTATGTATTCATCAGTTTAAAGATGTTGGGTTATTTCCAGATTCTGTCAAGTATTAGAGAAGCCACTATAAACATTACATAAAAGTTTATGGGTGAATATAAGTTTTACCCATACTTCTTAGGTAAGTATTTTGGAGTAGAATTGCTGGACCATATGTTTTTAACTATATAAGTTACTGGCAGTTTTCCAAAGTGTTCCATTTCATATTCCTACCATCAATGTATGAGAAGTCCAATTGCTCTGATCCCCACGAGCACTGGGTTTTGTCATATTTGATTTTTTTAAGCCATTTTAATAGGTATATAGTATCACAATATCATTTTAATTTGTATTTCCCTAATGACTAATGATATTGAACATCTTTTCATGTCTTGTTTTACATCCATTTATCTTCTTTGATGAAGTACCTTTGCAAAACCTCTGCCCACATTTCCAAATGGGCTATTTTCTTGGTATCATAATATGAAAGTTCTTCATATACTCTAAATGTATATCTTTTATCAGGAATGTGTTTTGTAAAGATTCCTCTCAACCCACAGATTCTCATTCTCTTAATAGTGTCTTTCACAGAACAGACATTTCTAATTTTGAGGAAATTCAATTTGTCATTTTTTTCTTTTTTATGACTATCATTAATGTCATATCTAAGAAATATTCCAAGATCACAAAGATTTTATCCTATATTTTCTCCTAAATATTTTATAATTTTAGGTTTTATATTTAGGTCTAGGGAACATTTTAAGTTAATTTGTATGTAAGATACAATATATAGGTTTAGGTTCACTTTTTGCAAATGGATCTCCTATTATTCCAGCACCAGTTTTTTGAAAAAATTCTTCCTTCTCCACTGAATTTCCTTTGCACCTTTAACTAAAATTAACTGGCCATATAGAGAGGACTGTTTTGGAACTCTTTGATATACTTTTTAAAATAAAACTTACAAAATGATGGAATTTACTATAGTTCTACTAGGCAAGCTACCTAAAATAACACGTGAGAAATGAGAAGCCCAAACAAATACGTGAGGAGATGGGAAAGAGAGGCTTGACAAAGAGCACCGAAGGCTCTAAAATCATGAGATGCCCTATACAGTAACACCCTTCTTTGTTGAACTGCTACTTCCACTGGGCCACTTCTCTTGATTAGAAATACCAGGTTGGACTCTTTTCCCATGAATTTACTGATGTAAACTGAAGCTGACATGTCACCCAGGAAAGCAACAGAGAGAAGGATTTGACCCATGGTGGGTAAATCCATTAGGAACCAGCACACCCACAGGGCAAATAAAGAACAGCTTTTCATAGCTGTACACATATCTTGCAAGATGTGTTTTTTTCTTGCAAGATTTTTTTTTCTTTTTCTTGACTCACTATATGTCTATAGCACAGTCTCTCAAAGAACACTCCACTGAAAGGAGATTTCTCAGATGCAAAGCCTTTGTTCTTAGGCAACAGTTTCTTATGCCTTAACTATCCAAATCCTCAGCCAACTTCTTCCTGTATGCCATGTTCCTTTGTATGGTAAAAGATATAACACATACAAAAGTCATCTCTCTTTCACAGGCTGTAATTCTTCTTTAATTAGAATATAATTAAAACCAAATAAGGAAGCATGAAGATGAATAACTTTATAGGTTTTTTTTTTATCTTGAAAAGTGGTTATTTTTTCTTTGCTAATCAGCCTAAAGTTGGAAAATGGTTTTGAGCATTTTGATAGTAAACCACTGGTGTGTGTGTGTGTGTATGTGTGTGTGTCTTACCCTGAAAGGCACTCATACAGAGAGCGTTTTAATTTTCCATGGTATTGCTATTTTGACCTCTGAGACCTTGCAAAGTAAAGTATTTATGATCCTGGGCTTTTTTATGGTATTGTTTCAATATTTTTGTAACATTTGTATTTCTTGCTGATGTTTTTGGCATTAAAAATCACTCAAGCTGTGCTGAAATATAATGGTATTCACTGAACCATACCATAGAAGGATAATTCAGTTCAGTGAGGTTATTCTAGCTCATCATGTACACAAAGGATTGAAAGAAATTGTAGAAGATTCTCAGTTCTCTACATGGGCAGCATTGAGTGTTTTTTTTCCTCTAATAACTCGACATAGAAAAACCTTCACTTGAATATAAAAATATCTAGTTTTAAGTCTTTAGAGCAAACCAAAGGAACAATACAATGGCCTAAGGTATAAGGAAGCAAAGTACTGGTGAACAGTTGCTCCGGATCACTAATTTCCTTTACCTGTTACCCAGACAAAAATCAAACTTCAACAAGTGGCTTCTCATTCCCAGTTTCAACACATCCCTATCAAGCCCCCAAAATGATTAGTCTCAAACTCAATTAGAGTAGTGGAATGTGCTATTACAGGTATAAACGAGGGATGATTTAATTTCCATGTATTTAAGTTGTTCCTAACTACAGATACCCACAAGGCCGCAGACTGACTGCTATGCTTGTACCATTTGTATCTATTTTGCAATTTCTATCCCAAGAATAGATAAATGCTCTCGTCTCTTGTCACTCGGCTTCAGATGTCAATTACATAGCACCCAATATTATTTGACCTTTTGTATATTTTCACTTTTGATTGGCTGATCAATTCAAGTTTGCCTTAATTAATACAACATAAACTCCTGAGGGATAAAGTACAAAAGCTGACTGGTCAAAACACTAATATTTGCATGTCTAAAGAGAAAGACAGATAATCTCCAACAGACATATCTTTTTCTTCAATTATACAAGGGCAAATACATTTTGAACTACAAATGATTGATTGAGACCTTAAATTGAGTGCACTCATCTGATAGAAGCC
This sequence comes from Halichoerus grypus, assembly GCF_964656455.1. Taxonomy (NCBI): domain Eukaryota; kingdom Metazoa; phylum Chordata; class Mammalia; order Carnivora; family Phocidae; genus Halichoerus; species Halichoerus grypus. Next base: position 53,135,676 of record NC_135713.1, on the reverse strand, counting down.
ATAAATTCCTACTGAAGATGAAAAACAGATCTTCCAAGTCTTACTCCCTATAGATAAGTAAAAGCAAATATTGTTGCAATATTCAAATACAGAAGACTGCTTAAACATATGGGCTCTGGAATCTGACAAACCTAAATTCAAATGAGGTCCTGCTATTTGTCTGCTGGGTGACTATGGGCAAGTTCCTCAGTCCCTTTAAAGCTCAATTTTGTCATCTGCAAAATGGGTATAGTAATAGTTTGTTTTCTGGTTCAGTTGCTACAGCACAGACTATAAAATAATACTGACTCAAACAAAATAGAAATTTATTTCTCTCTCAAATGACAAGCTAAGCATTCCATTCTAATAGAGCAGCTTTTTTTTTTTTTTTAATTTTTTTAATTTATTTATTTGACAGAAAGAGACAGTGAGAGAGGGAACACAAGCAGGGGGAGTGGGAGAGGGAGAAGCAGGCTTCCCGCTGAGCAGGGAGCCCGATGCGGGACTCGATCCCAAGACCCCAGGATCATGACCTGAGCCGAAGGCAGACGCTTAATGACTGAGCCACCCAGGCGCCCCTCTAATAGAGCAGCTTTATGGTGTCAGGGTCAGGGCTCATTCTACCATGCTGCTCTGCCATCCTCAATATACAGCTTCAATATTTTAGTCAAAAAAATGCTGCTTGTGCTCTTGTTATCATATCCATTTACCAGCCAGTGGAAGTGAATAAAGAGGAGGTACACTACAAGGTACACTGTTGTAGGTACACTACAAAAATAATCACCATCCTCCACTCTTCCCTGTATCTATGTCTCTTCACAAGGTGACTCTGCAGTAAGTCCCATTAAGTAGTTTATTTCTCCACCCCTTGAATGCAGGAGTGCCTTGTGACTTACTTTAACCAAAAGAACGTGCCAAAAATGACATATATGAGTTCTGGACCTAGATCTCGATAGGTCTTAAGCTATTCCACTTGCTCTCTTGGTGCCTTGACAGGCACTGTGTAAACATGCCCGGATTAGCCTGGATGAAGAAAGACATGTAGCCTCAATTTACGGTCATTGCCTCTGGTGATGGTCAGCCCCAAACCAATCTGATAGCTAATCACAGATGTAACCTCAGATAACTCCAGAAAACTCCATTAGCTGATCCCAGCCCAAATTGCCAACCTGCAGAATTATGAGTTAAATTAAATTATTGTTGCTTAAACTCACTAAATTTTGGGGTGGCTTATTAGACAAGTGATAAAAGAAAAAAGAAAACTTTCCTTTTAATGCTATGACCCAGAATCTCCACATATCACTTCTATTCTTATTAGTCATGTGGCCATAGTAGCTGCAAGGGAAGCTGGTAAATGTAGTCTTTCAATGGATGGTCATGTGTCCAGCTACAACTAGGTTACTATCACTAAAGGAAGAAAAGGGGAATCCAGAGAATTCATACTGGCAGACAACTAGTTAGTGAGTTGCCATCTCCACCGCTTTAGCTGGTTGAGAAGATTAAATGTGAAGTTAAGTGTAACAGTCTTGTCTCAGTAACAAGAACCCAGAAAGGGCCCAATGTTTGCTGTCATTTATATTCAGAATCATACATAGATGGCATTTGCTTAAAGCGTCACAAAGAATAGTCAGGAGTATCAAATTCTCCGTACCTATTTCTGCTTTGTCCGTTATCTTCCAGCAACCCCTCCCTTGTCCCAAACTAAAGTCAGGAACCGCAATGGAAGAAGATCCACAGAGCGAATTTAGAGTGACATTGAAACACTGCATCTACTGATGTGATGTGGACAAAGCTTAGATGTCTGCTAGAAAAGATTAGATAGAACTTATGGCATAAAGCCAGGGGCTAGGACTAAAGGAAGTCCTTTCAATTTTATCATCTGTCACTGTACAATAAATAGAGAATGTCACTGGGTAACTGCCAGAAATCCGAGTGAGAAGGGCTTTTCTGTTTTCCCTTTTTTTTTTTTTTTTTTCTGTTGCTGGGAGTTTTGTTAAATAAAATTTTTAAAAACGTGGTGGGTGTGATAGTAAACTATCTTGGCTTTGAGGAGAGAAATAAAACAGGTGTCCATTTCCTACAGCCAAATCATGTGTCTCTTTCCAATTTTAATGGAAAAGAAATGAAAGACAAGAGCAGAATGGGAGATGGGCAGTGGGAAAATGACAGAAAGAAATCTAAAAGGAAACCTTTGAAAGAGTTTGATAAATGTGCACAAAGCCCACCCCCATAAAAGATGATCACCACTTTTTAACCAGCTACACGATTACCTAATGGTAACCATAGAATAAGTAAGCAACCATTATACAAACTTTAGTTAAGAACACATGTTCCCCCGTATTTTGAAATCTGATGTTTTGAGTTATCCCCCAGACTACAGGGTAGCCTCATATTTGGTAAACAGTTATTACTGTTGAAATCTGTGTGAATCACCTCTCTCTCCTTACAGAGTTTCTACCAATTCAGAATTTGCTATTACAAGTCAAATGCTGAAACAACCTGAAAAAGTATAACTAAGGGACCCTGGATAGAAGAAAGATTAAATAATCAATAAGTAAAGTGACACATGCACAAAAGAATAAGACAGCAGTGAGATGCAGGGCAGGTGTGGGCCATCTTGTGAGTGGCAGCATTTACAGAATATGTCCAATTGAGACGAAAGGAAGGGCTCAAGGTCAACAACAACTAGAAAAACAGAAAGCCATAACAAAGAAGGCTTTGTCAGGAGCCATATATGGATAAGGCCTAAAAGCTGAGAGCAGTGTGGGCTCAAAGGTAAGCCAGAGAATACAAAGGATATTCCAAAGGAAACCAATTTCAGAAATGGGAGAAAGATCACAGACAAAGATAATGGCATAGAGAAAAGGAAGATGAATAGCTCCAAAGTAGTATCTTTAGAAATATTTGTTTTATTCAAAATGATTAAGAAGCAAATACCCATGTCACCTACAGTAGTTGATACTTTAAAATATGGGATATTGTCGGGATAATTATGAAAGGATTAGGAAATTGTAATATACAGCATAAGAGGAACCCACTCAAAGATTAAAGTGTGATACCGAAGAGATACCCAAGTCATCATTTCCAGAGAATATTCAAAGGAGTACTAGTCTCTCCTGAGGGTAATCGATATTACATAAAAGCAATAAATATGAAAAACAGCCAGATTACATGTGGTTCTATAAGTTTCTTTCCTGCTGAGAATGCTGAAAGCTAACCATGCATTACGATACTCCAAAAGGGAGATGTGTGATAAATACCCGTTCTTTGTTCCCCATCATCATTTAGCTACTTTTCATTTGGGGAGCAAGATATCTGCTTGCATTGGGATTTTCCACATTGGAGTGCTCAGGTTATATCCCCTTCCCAAACTAGTGGACATGTGACCAAGTCCAGGCCAATCAGCTTCTCCCTCCTGAGAATGTGCTGCTTTAACAGATGGACACAAGGATAAAAACTGGTGCCCTGAAGTATCATTGCTCTCTTTCTACTAACGGGCTTCCCCTGCCTTGCAAGGTCTGGTGATTCAGGTTTCCTTGGATGTTCTGAGCTTCCCAAATCCTTCTATGAATTCCACTCAGGCTTGATAGCCAGAAGTCCTTTGTTTCAAACCAACTCACTCTGGGCGAGCGGTTTGCAACACTTTATGAATACATTTGACTATGGATTTTTTTTTTCTTTTTTGGAAAAATAGCACACTACACAGGTTATCTTCAGAACACACACTGCTGTCGATAATAAAGGAGGGCCTGTGGAACATATTAAGGGAACATAAACTGTACTCCATACTTATATTTACTCATCATAAATCACCAAGCAAGATAACACATCCCTCTCAACATGTTCTTGCCACAAGGAGCATTAAAATGGTGATAACTATGGTGAAACCACCACACAAAAAATACTGTATTGGCACCAAGACCATCAAAGGTCAGATGACTCTTAATCTGAGGAGAAAGGTAACATCCTCAACAATGTATAGGATTTACCACGGCATCATATTTAAACATAATTATTAAAGGGAATTTTGAGCTTACCACAAGCAGGACCTTCCTGGAGAACAATAAGCCCCAGTTAACTAACAATCTCCCTCACTCTGGAAGGGTGTGGAGGGGTGGAGGAAGTACCTCTCACAAGTCTCCTCCCAAAGCCTAGCAGTGTGGTAGAATATGTATTTTTAAGGAAAAAAATAGCTCTTTAAGTATATTCACTTATGAAAAGCAAAATTTCCTCCTCCCCAAAAAGGGAAAAAAAAATTTCCCTAATTTAGGGCACAACAAAGAAATATTCCCAAATAGGAAAATAGAGGGAAGAGGAAGGTCCAAATAGAAAGAATAAAAAGGTGCTAAAAGCATATACCCAAATCATATTAACTCTATCTTTGTATTTCTACAACAACAGGTCCAGAAACAACAACAACAATATTCATAATATTCATGGCTATTATGGATAACATGATTATTATTCATGATATGATTTAAATTCTATTCCAAATATATTATAAGCCATTATCCTCATTATACAGATAAGAAAATGATTTGCATTCTATTCTATTTACATTATAAGCCATTATACCATTACAGAGATGAGAAAACTGAGACAGGAAGGTAGGCTAACTGTCCAATTTAACCAATTTAACTTCCTCTCAGTTCATTCTCTTGCCCTAATTGTTTTTCTCTCTACCCCACAAAAAACGCAAATGTGATACAATCCATAGTGATAATGATGATGCAAGGAAATTGTATATAGATTTGTGGGCATATACATATATACACATATACATACTCATACATATTCAAAAGGATGCATGAGAAGAATAGAAGGAATAAGTAGTAAATGGAGTGAGGCCCTGCAGGGGATAAGAAGAAGAAATGAAGAATAGTCTTCAAGAGGACTTAGGAACATACCTTTCTCTGTCTAGATAACAGTAAAAATAGAAATGTTTTGTGGAGCTATTGGAAATTTTGAGGAAATTCATACTTGAAGCAGTTCTTAGAGAAGTATCATGCAGAGTCATTGGGGAAGGAAAAAACAACATATTTTCTATCTGTTTATTGAGTATATTGGTCTGGACTAGTTTCCCCCTTTTTAGTAATCCATCCTTTATCCATGTAGGATATAAATATTTATCTATGATGCAAATTAAATGAATGCTTATCAAGCAAATCAGTTAGGAATGGTTGCACTGTGTTCACATAAATTCTAACAGCTCTTCCCAGCTCTCACAGGAATACTTTTTACAATTTTACAATTTTATCACGAACTTTCAGTTTGGTCAGGCTTTGTCAGGAGTTCTGACGTCTATATTTTACCTTTATTCTAAAGTAATGAAGAATGTTCCAAATTAGAAGTCATCTGGATCAAACCTCAAACTTAGATGACCACAGAATCTAGGCAAACAGCATAAGCGAATGAAGCAATATATGTGTGAAAAAAATTGTATGGCCATCTTGTTCTGTCTCTCATTTTCCCAACTTTTCACAACGGCTTGGAGGCAGAAATGTTACCATAAAATGTTACCACAAAAAGTGCAATGAAACTGACAAAGCAGTATTGGTCTTAGTCTCAGAGAGATAATAAAGCATGGGTAGGCACTGTCACAAACTGGCAAATGCATGAACATCTAAAGCTGGCAGCTGCTACCCAGCCTTACCTGCTAGTGCCATGCCTGAAATGTAATTCCAATACGGTCAGATGTTCTGAATTTTTAAGCAAAATGTGATAGGTACCAAAAATATTCCCTCTTCCTATGTCTATGCCCTTTGGCTTATAACTATATATATTGCCTCGATACTCTATGAGATTGCCTATGTCCTTTTTTTGACCAACAGAATGAAGTACAAGTGACTGTAATGCCAGAGCTTCTAGGCCTAGAGGTCAAGTGGTTTTACATGTTTCTGCATACTCTTATTTTATTTTTAACTATCAGCATGAGAACACTTGTGTATGAGAGCCAAGGATCTAGAGAAAAGACAAACTGCCCTAGCTGAAAGCCAGATGTGTGAGCCCACACATCTGTGGCTTATGAAGCCACATAGCTAATCCTCAACTCACCCTAGACACATGAGCAATAGACTTATTTCTGCATACCACTGAAGCTTTGTGGTTGTTTGCTATGCAGCATTATTATGGTAGTAGATAACAGATACCTGAAGGAAGTTCTTGAAAAACTATCATGCAGAGTAATTCAGGAAAAAAAAAAAATGTTTCCCATCAATATTCTGAGTCTATTGGTCTCAACTAGCTTCCCCTTTTCTTTTTTTTAATTTAATTTTTAATTTTTTTTATTAGCATATAATGTATTATTTGTTTCAGGGGTACAGATCTGTGTTAGCTTCCCCTTTTCTAACAGCCAATCCTTTATCCATGTAGGATATATAGATATTTGTCTATGATTAAAGGGTTTTTTTTTTTATGTTAGCAACCAATTCATGCTTTTAAAAACACAACACATTTCAAACACAATATTCTGTGAATCTGATCCAGACCACAGACCACTAATTGGCTTTCTCTATTATAGTCTAATCCCTTCATTTTACAATTAAGAAAAGGCATTCTGAGAGACAAAATCTTTTCCAACATGAAGCAGTTGGACCTCAGATGTGCTGATTCACCTAATTTGGTCACTTTTAAAAAAGCATCTTAGTGTATTCCTTTGAGTGCATGGGTATTTCCAAAATGACTCAGGTCTTCCCTCCCCATCCTTTCTGTCACTTTGTTTTTGTCCAGAGGCTAGATCCACATCAAGGACCTACATTGCATTCATCTCTACAAACCTCATCCAGCACTGTCAGCTACTGTCTTCTGAGCAGAGGTTTGAATTCTCCTTTTCCCAGGAAAGGTAATACTTCTAAAAATGTGCTTGATGCCACAAACTTAGTATATTCTTTCAGCATTAAACTCACACCACCTCTCTCTGCAACACAAATGAACAAATGATGCTTCTACCGTAAAATGGAATAATTTTTACACAATGCTGACTAAGGCAAAATTCCCATGAAATCTGGATAACGCTGGTCTTGGCCAAGCAAAAGCAATCTTAGGATAAGAGCAGACAGGCAAATTGTAGTAAGGGATGTGTCCATTCATTTAGAAAAAACAGTTTCTCTTTCACAGAACCACTGAAGGAGAACCCATATTGAAAGTTGTGATTATTGTTTTAGCCAGGATTCATAAAGAGACTCAACAGCTGCACACTTTATTAGATCTAATCTAAATACCTGCTCCTTGTATTTTGTGCTGGGAGATATTTATGTTATCAATTCAACTTATACTAACCATCAGGAAGAATACTCCCTGTAGCTCTGCTGACTCAAAATAATGACTTGTAAGGGAGCCCTAATGACAGAACAAGGGGCAATTATAGACCCAGCATGAGACTTAGAATTCTAACTGCGTGATGTATTTTGTGCACTTGATTGACCTCATGTTCAAGTTCATTTGTGCCTCACTGTTGTAGATACGGCCTATGCCTCAGGGTATATGCCTTGTTAATTTCAATATAAGAAGACAGAACAGATTAGATCAGATGGCTCAAACAAAAAACAAAGTGCAGCAGTGCTTGGCGGAAAAGTGGTGGCACACTGGGGTCTACCAGAGGAACCATCAGATATCTTTCAGGGAAGAATGAGAAGTAGGAATAATCAATATGGAGTGTTAATTCACTTCTACTCTTGGGAGAACTAAAACAATGTACATCTTCTTGTGTCTTTACATAATTGTGGTGGCTCCTGGGAGGACTTAAGAGTTTATTGTAAAATAAGAGAGGGATAGGAAAACAAAGAGAACAAGGACTCAATATAAAATAAGGTTACTGTGAGATGTTCATAGATTATATGGCTTTAGAGTAAAATCATCTGGCAGTCTCTTCTGTACATATTACTTTGAAATACACTACTGCTGTGCTGTAATTCACCAAATGAGAAAGGGGGAAGGGAGTCTTTTCTGATGGGTTGTTTATAATCCCAATTCTAAACATGCTTACTTAAATGGGAGGGGGCATTAAAACAAGGGGTGCAGGAGAAGAACTGCTGTTTGTTTGTTTTTTACCAATGTTAGTGTTTACCCAAAAAAAAAAAAAGAAGAAGAACAAGAAGAACAAGAACAAGAACAAATCCTCTTGATTTGTTTTGTACAAAATTATAGAGGGAGTTCAAGCACATAACGATATTGCAGACTGACTTGAAAACGACATAGAATAACTGGTACTTATGCAATTTCTCAGAAACATAGCCTTGATTCTAAATTGGTTGAAAAGAGGCGTTCCAAAATCGTCATTTCATCAGTCTTGGTTGTTTGCTAATAGTACCATCTAGTGAACTCCGCCTACACTTCCAAAGTGGTTGTTAGAAAAATGTACAAAAGCCTTGGTAAAAACTTGAAATCAATGTTTTCTAAATGATATTGGGAACCACATCTTTTCTCTACTATCGTTAGCCATGTAATCTTTGAGAAAGTGCATAACTAATATCTAATATCGTATGAGGAAGCTCCAAACTCAGAATATACAAATAAACTGCCAACCTAGCAAGCAATAACAGACACACACTGCCAAATGATTAGAAATTGGAATATGGGAATCTATTCCATATTTATTTCACATAAAAAATTTATTTTTTTTTCGCCTAAAAAATTTAGACTGAAAATGGTTCATAACTGAAACCATAGGAAAGTAAGAGCTATTATAGAAAGGGGGCAATATGTTGATGTTTTCCACACCTATTTTTACTTCAAATGTTAGAGAAGGAGTAGGAAATTTAGGCTCAAACATGCAGCACTTTTTTAAATATTGATTTTCAATAGGCCGCCAAGTTTTAAAAGACAAATATTAGTAAGTTCTCTTCAAAACACTAGTCAGATAAAATATACTGATTTTAAATAGCACATAGAAGAACGCATTTTCACATTTCTTTGAGAAAATAGATTTCTGACTGAAAGCTCTTGATTTAGGAAAGAAGTTTCTTCTCCACTGAGGCAACATCCTCTGCTAACTCAAAGTAACTAGTAAGATGCAGGCAATCCTAATAAAACAAGCATAGCACATGTGATTGATTCATTCAATTTAGATCACTACCGTCCAAATTTTTTTAAGATTTTATTTACTTATTTGACAGAGGGAGAAAGTACAAGCAGGGGGAGTATCAGGAGGAGGGAGAAGCAGGCTCCCACTGAGCAGAGAGCCTGACATGGGGCTTGATCCCAGGACTCTGGGATCATGACCTGAGCCGAAGGCAGATGTTTAACTGACTGAGCCCCCCAGGCGCCTCACTACCTTCCAATTTTATTTTAACAACACTGGCACCACTTTTCCCCAAACTAAACCAAAGAGAAAACTCTCAGAAATAAGACAGATAATGGTATTATTTTATAGAACATTTTTTAAGAAGTATAAATGCACTGATTTTAAAGTCATTAAGTTAGAAAAATAAAGCTATTTTCATGATATCAACAATTACAAGTTACAGATGCAGATATAAGCCTTGTCATATAATAGCCTTTGACTTGATTTATTTCAGCATTTCATTCAACTAAAGTTGAAGAATATTGGGTAAAAAAAAAGCCTATGACTTGGACATATTTTGGCCAGAAAGCATCTACTCATCATTCATCCAGTGAGGCAATTTTCCTCTGGAAGACATCTACCCAACTTTCAGTTCATTCATTTAGGGATGTTTATAGCTCCACCCATGGCATGTGACCCAATTCTGGCCAATCAGACTTCCTTATTTTTCCTGGCAAGAAAAATTGCTTCAAAACAGAGTATCTGATACAGGTGAGATACAGTTGAGATAGAGTTCAGAGTCAAATTCTGTGCACTTTTTTAACAGTTATTGAGAGAGTCACTGGATTTGAATCTGGAAGCATTTGCCCCAGAGCTATCTGCAGCCATCCTAATATTATATAGGGCCCTCAGAATGATTGCACCAAAATAGAAGACAGTTTTACAAGATAAAGTGAAAATAAATTCTGATACATTCATTAGTTTATTCATTAAACAAATATTTATTGGACATTTCTTATGGACCAGGACAGTTATTGATAAGGTAGAAAATAAAATAACAAATACTCTTGCCCTCATGATGGATGCTTGCTTTGCAGTGGGGATAACAGCATTTTTAAACAAATAATTTCAGAGTGATATGGGACCTTGTAATAAATAAAGCAAAGTACAGTAAGAAAGAATGATGAAGTAGATGTGCTTTATTATCTAAAACATGGGTTAGCAAACTACATGTCATAGATCAGATCTGTCTTTTACATTTTTAAAAGATTGTTAAAGAGAGAATATACAACATTAGCAATATGTGGCTATAAAAGCCTCAAATATTTACTATGTGGCCCTTTATAGAAAAAAGTTGCTGGTCCACCAAGTAGTTCAAAGGAATTCCTCCTGTCCTTCCATAAGCATGCCACTGATTCTATCAAAAACCAGAGTCTATTTAACCACTCCTTTTACCTTGGCTGAGCTTATAAATATTTTTAGCCAACAGAATTATGCAGAAGTAATATTCTCAGATTTCCAAGTCTACATCTTAAGAGGCCTTGTAGCTGTTCTTTTCACTCTTGAAAACATGACCCCATGTAAAGAAGTTTAGACTATTTTGCTAAAGAGCGAGGTCAAAAGAGAGAGTACCTGAATAATGAGAGACTATGTGGAGGAAAAAAAAAAAAGCTACACAGAGGAGAACTGAAGCATCATAGGCCCTCAACCCATTAGTGAAGCTGTGTTTGGTCCTCTGTCCCTAGTCAAGGTACTCTGGCTAAGAGCTACCATGTGAAACAGAGATCCTCACTAAAGCTTACTGGAATCCCTGATTTACAGAATAGTGGACAATAAAATGATTATTGTTTTAAGCCACTAAGTTTTGGGGTGCTTTGTTTTGCAGTAATAGGATGTGAAACAGAAAATGGTACCAGAATTAGAGTGCTGCTTTGACAAAAACCTAAAACACACAGTACTGCCTTTGGAACTGGGTAACAGACGCTTGAAGGGAGGTGAGAACCATTAATGGAGGTTTGAAAAGCATTGAAAAGAAATGTTATTAAAGACTGGAGAAAGGATGACCTGTAATACATAAAGGTGAAACATTTGGCAACACTTGTGAATCTAGCTAAGATTTTTAGACGTAAGTCTGGAAGTGCCAATCAGTTTCCTGTTATGTTATGCATGATAAAATATAGGAAGCAGAGAAACTAAAGAAGAATTGCTCCATATGTAAACATAATTTAGAGGAAATATAGAGGACTCAGGATAGTTTTTCCAGTCAGAAAAATGTTCTCAGAGTAAGAAATGGCCTCCAGATAAAAACAAAATCAAGAGTGTGGCCAAACGATCATTTGTTAAAACCTCAGAAGAATTAAAGTTATATCTATTACACCCTTTGGTGAAATTAAGACAAGGATAAGAATCTTAAGGCACTGTCCTACATCAACCTGGTATGCTTAAAGTGGAGGAAAGGAAAGTTATCGATGTGACTTTGGCACATGGAGTGAATCCTTATATATGAAAAGTCCACAAATACTTTAAGAAAGCTACATTGGTAGAAGCACTACTAGTTTGGACTGAATGATATTGAGATAGATGAAAATGAAAAGAGGTCTATGGGCCCTCAACTTCATGTAGGTAGAAAGCAGGAGGAGGTGGGAGTAGTCAAACTGGATGGCTCAGTTAAGCTTCGGACTCTTGGTTTCAGTGCAAGTCATGATCTTGTAGTCGTAAGATCCAGCCCCAAGTCAGGCTCTGCCCTTGGCATGGCAGATTCCCTCTCCCTCTCCCTCCCGCTCACTCTCTCTCAAGTAAATAAATAAATAAAATCTTAAAAAAAAAAAAAAAAAAAAACGGAAACAGAAATTCTCAGTGCACAAAGCCATGAGTCAAGGAAAACAAAGCGCTAAAGAACCCCTGTCAGGGAGCGGAAAAACCAAGTCCTGCTAAAGAAACATTCTCTTGAATAAGGGAACAGGTGACCTGTGCCTAGCTGGTTTTAGAATGATTATGGACCAGTGACTGCTATGTGTCTTCCTTCCTCCCACTGTTGAATGGGAGTGTCTACTGCCGTTAGCCGGCTCCTGTTTCACCATGGTACTTGGTTTGGGGAGAGGATAACTTGACTTTTAGTTCACAAACCTTGCATCAAGAAAAACTACATTCAAAGAACCTTATCCCTCCAGTGCAGATGTACATCACAAGACACTGTATTTTGGGCCTGATGCTATATTTGGATAAGAATTGGAAAAGTATATTTTTCATGTGAAACAAATGAGAAAGGGTATAGTCAGAGGTGGACTATGGTTGCTTATCTACAAAAATCATCACCAACAATTATCTAATCCCTGTACACATGACACAACTCCCAACAATAGGAAGTCTATTTCCCCACCACTTGAATATATAGTGATCTTACGATTGTTTTGACCAATGGAATGAGGTAAAAATGACATTCTGGGACTCCTAAACATAGCCCTTAAAGGACTGCTTGCTTCAGCTTTCACTATTGGAAGACAGCTATTATATAGCAAAGCCCAGAAAGGCCACATGGAAACAGAAGATCCAAAAGACGAGAGATGGTGTGAGGACAGAAGCTAAGTGGAAAAGATCAGAGGTGCCCCATCTGACAGTCAACACCAAGATCCCAGACAAGTGAGTGAAGCAATATTGGTTCTCTAGCCCCAAACAATCCACCCATCCAACACTACATAGAGGGGAAGACATGCTACCCACACAGTCTTACTTGATTCCTGCACAGAGAATCTTAAGTGATAAATAGTTGTTTTAAGCCACTAAGCTTTATGGTAGTTCATTATGAAGCAATAGATAAAAGACACATAGTCTATTTTAGATAGCGTAGCCAAAGAAGTTCACTGAAGAAGTAGCATTTGAATTGAGATCAAAATGATATGGAAGAGAAAACCGTAAGATTGAACATTCCAGGCAAACAATCTACTTTTGAAACTTCATGAAGTTTACTGAAGCTGGAGTAGTGTGGATACAATAAGGAGTGGAAAGAAAATGAGGTGACTAAATAGGAAGAAACTGGAAAAAATCAGATATTATAAGACCTTTTGTTCAAAGAAAGGAATCTGAATTTTATTCCAAGCCTGTGTTAGAATTCCTGAATCAAGCATACTACTCCAGAACTTTTAAGTTTTATGAACCCATAAATTATTTCTCTCTTTCTAAATTTGTTGTATTTACATCTCAAAAGAGCCAAACCTAAACAATCTGATTCACTAAGACCTAAACAATCTGAATCACTGAGATGACTGATTGCATAGTAACAGCATTTTAACTTATGTTGAAATCTTAGGATAGTATCACCTATCCATTAACTACAAAAGGTAAGGTATCCAATTTCTGCACAAAAAAATGAGATCCCCTGAAAGGGGATCACATACTAGTGATCTCTAATGTGTTCACATTTGGCAGATTACTTATGTAGGTACTTTCAGTTTATTTTAATTAAGTTCTAAGACATGCTCGTATTAGTTTCCTGTGCCTACCATTAACAAATTAGCCCAAACTAGGTTGTTTACAACAATAAAAATTTATTCTCTCACAGTCTTGGCAGTCAGAAGTCCAAAATTGATTTTTTGGTGGGGACACCATTCAACCCAATAAAATACTAAAAATATATATTTTTTCAGTCAGAGGAAAAAGTAAAACATTGTGGAATGCCTGAAGCACCATTGCAAGGAACCAAGTTTGAAAGTCATGACTTTAATTTCAAAGGCATATGTTACTTCATTTTATTTTTAATGTCACAATTTCACAGGATGGTTAATTAAGTTTAAGAGGGACAAATAGTTGGAAGGAATCAGCTTATACTGGAGGTATTGCATACCCACAGCACCAGCCTACTTAAAACATTTTAAACTATTCAAAACAAATCATTTTAATAGTCTTAATACTTCAGATGCTGACCTCCATCTCCACACACAAGAAATTTTTTTTTTTTTTACAAATTTTTTAATTTATTCATTCGAGACACAGAGATACAGAGAAAGAGAGAGCATGAGCAGGGGGAGAAGCAGAGGGAGGGGAAGAAGCAGACTCCCTGCAGAGCAGGGAGCCCGATGCAGGACTCAGTCCCAGGACCCTGGGATCATGACCTGAGCCGAAGGCAGACGCTTAACCACCTGAGCCACCCAGGCGCCCTGAAATTTTTATTTTCATCTTGCTTTCACTGGAACCATCCTTACTCCATTTACAATGTGACTTACAACTTACATTACTGCCCTCCATGCCTGAAAGTGACTCAGTAGGGAACAGAAGAGGGAATCACTATACTATAGACAAGTTTGGTGATCTCTGTGAAGCAAACAAAAGAGCATCCTGTGAATACTTAATTGCCTCCTTTTTTATGCTGCATCTAGTTGAACAGTTGAATCAAAAATTACTGTAGAGAGGGCGCCTGGGTGGCTCAGTCATTAAGCATCTGCCTTCAGCTCAGGTCATGATCCCAGGGTCCTGGGATCGAGCCCCATATCAGGCTCTCTGCTCAGCGGGAAGCCTGCTTCTCCCTCTCCCACTCCCCCTGCTTATGTTCGCCCTCTCGCTGTGTCTCTCTCTGTCAAATAAATAAATAAAATCTTAAAAAAAAAAAATTACTGTAGAGAAACAAATACAAAATAACACAAAAGCAGTATGATATGATTATGCTAATTTAAAACTGTATTTAATAGCAATTTTCATTTCTGACTACAAATACAAATAATGGGTCCATACTTTAAACATAAGGAATGTTCACACATTCTTTGTTTGCACATTTCTAATTCTCATGTCTAAGAATACTGAGTTAGTCAGAATGATTTCTACTCCAAGTGACAGAAAATGCACTCAAATTGGATTTTAGGGAAAAAAGCAAAAACAAAAACAAAAAAAATGTAGTAACTTAATTAAAGAGTCTAGAGTTTCAATTATAGATGGAGCCAGATCCCTAAATGACCTCTCTCAATATCTTCAATTTACTTTCCTATATACTGGCTTCATTCTCAAAAAAGGCTCCCTCCATGATGTATTCCTGCAAATCTTGGGTTACAGTCTTTCAGGTTCAAACCCAGTAGAATGGTACATGTTTTTCTCCTGAACACTTCAGAAGATTTAGGTTTATTTTTGGTAGGAACACGTGTCCAATCCTGAACCAGTCATTGCAGGGGGAAAGGATAAAATGCTCTGATTGGTCAGGATTAATACACATGCCAGCCCTGGAAACTTCAGTAAAGTCAACCCATCATTGGTGGAAATTTCGGTTATTCCCTGTCATTTTCACTATAATGAAAATTTCATTATCATCTTATTTTCATCATTATCATCATACTTCATTCCTTTTCAAGGAATATCCTTTCTTACATATATCTCTGTGTTATTTTCTGATTATTTTAATAGAATGAATTTATAATAGTAATACTGTGTTAATATATATACATATATTTTGAAACTTTTTAAAAAAATGTACAAAATTGCTTCCCAGGAAAGTGATATCAATTTCTATTTCAATGAGTAATTTCTAAATTTGCCTTCACATGGTCTCATTGTATTTGGATATTATCATTTTTGCTGGGACGCCTGGGTGGCTCAGTCGGTTAAGTGTCTGCCTTCGGCTCAGGTCATGATCCCAGGGTCCTGGGATCAAGTCCCACATCGGGCTCCTTGCTCAGGGGGGAGCCTGCTTCCCCCTCTGCCTGCCACTCCCCCTGCTTATGCACTCTCTCTCTCTCTGAGAAATAAATTTAAAAATCTTTAAAAAAATCATTTTTGCTAATCTTTCCCACAATGGAAAATAAAATAAATTAATTCACGTTTATACATCATTGAGCACACATACGACTTTTGTTGAAACTTGTGAAAGCTGCAGATGTTAAAACTTTACCTCTACATATTTCAGCAAACATCTCTTATATAACCACAGTACCATAATCATAACCAAGAAATTTAATTTTAGTATTACTTAATAGAGTCCATATTCAAAATTTTCCATTGTCTCCCAAACATCCTTCATAGTTTTTTTTTTTAAATCAAGGTTTTAGTCACAATCACACCACTTAGATATCATGACTCTTTATTTCTTCCTCTCCAGACCATGTAAATTTTCTTTTTCTTGTATTGCATTAGCGAGGACTTCCAGTATGACACTGAAAAGAACTACTAAGAGGAAACATCCTTACTTTGTTTCTGATATTCAAGGGAAAGCTTCTAGTTTCTCACTGTTAAGTATGATGTTAGCTGTAGGTTTTTGTAGATGTCCTTTATCAAGTTCAGGAAAGTAACTTCTACAACTAGTTTACCGAGATTTTTTATCATGAATGGATGGTGGATTTTGTCAAATGCTTTCTCTATATCTATTCATATGATCATGTGATTTTTCTTCTTCAGCATGTTGATGGGATGGAATACATTAAATTAATTTCTGAATGTTGAACCAGCCTGTATATCTAAGATAAATTTCACTTGGTCCTGGTGTATATAATTCTTTTTATATATTGCTGAATTTCTTTTTACAGATTGTTCAATTCCTAATATTTTATTGAGGATTCCTGCATCTATGTTCATGAGAGATATTGATCTGTAGTTTCCTTTTCCTGTAACTTCTTTATCTGGTTTTGGTATTAGAGTAATGCTGGACTCATTGAATGAGTTAGGAACTATATTCTCTGCTTCTATCTTCTGAAAGAGATTATAGAGAATTGGTATAATTTCCACCTTAAATGTTTGTAGAACAGTGAGCCAATCTGGGCCTAGGGCTATTTTTGGAAAGTTATTCACTATTGATTCAATTTCATATATAAAGGACTCTTCACATTGTCTACTTCTTCTTGCGTGAGTTTTGACAGATTGTGTCTTCCAAGGAATTTGTCCATTTCATCTAGGTTATCAAATTTGTGGGCAGAGGGTTGTTTATTATATTCCTTTAGTATCCTTTCAATGATCTCAAGATCTTTAGTAATGTCCCCTCTTTAATTTCTATTATTAGCAATTTGTGCTATCTCTTCTTTTCTTAGTTAACCTGGCTAGAAGCTTTTATTTTTTATTTTTTTTTAAAGATTTTATTTATTTATTTGAGAGAGAGAATAAGATAGAGAGAGCATGAGAAGGGGGAGGGTCAGAGGGAGAAGCAGACTCCCTGCTGAGCAGGGAGCCCGATGCGGCACCCGATCCCGGGACTCCAGGATCATGACCTGAGCCGAAGGCAGTCGCTTAACCAACTGAGCCACCCAGGCGCCCCCTGGCTAGAAGCTTTTAAATTTTATTGATCTTTTCAAAGAAATGGACTTTGGTTTTGTTAATTTTCTCAACTTTCTGCTTCCAATTTTATTGATCTATGCTCTAATTTTTATTATGTATTTTCCTCTGCTTTCTGTAGATTTAATTTGATCTTCTTTCTCTAGTTTCCAAAGGTGGAAGCTTAGGTTAATGATTCTTGATCTTTCATCTTTTCAATATATGTGTTCAATGATCTAAATTTCTCCCCAAGTATTGCTTTTACTGCATCTCACAAATGTTGATAAGTTGTATTGTATTTTCACTGTTTCAAAATATCTTTTTTTATTTTCACTCGATATTTCCCTTCAACCCATGTCTTATTTGAAAGTGTTTTGTTTCATCTCAAAGTTTTTTGGGATTTTCCAACTATATTTCTGTTACTGATTTCTACTTTAATTCCACTGCAGTCTGAGAGGAAGCATGTATTTTCTACTGTTTTAAACTTTTTAAGGTGTGTCTTATGACCCAAAATGTGGTCTTTCTTGGTGAATGTTCCATATGAGCTTGAAAAGAATGTGTATTCTGCAGCTAACGGGTGAAGTAGTCAATACATGTCAATTATATACAGTTAATTGATGGTACTGTTGATTTCAACTATGTCCTTATTGATTTTTCTGTCTGCTG
Source organism: Halichoerus grypus (assembly GCF_964656455.1). Classification (NCBI taxonomy): domain Eukaryota; kingdom Metazoa; phylum Chordata; class Mammalia; order Carnivora; family Phocidae; genus Halichoerus; species Halichoerus grypus. Next base: position 53,117,813 of record NC_135713.1, on the reverse strand, counting down.
GATCTGTGCATTTCTGATAGAGGGATGTTCAAGTCTCCAACTACAATTGTGGTTTCCTCTACTTCTCCTTACAGTCCTATCAGTTATTGCCTCACTTATTTTGACACTGTATTGTTAGGTACACACACATTAAGAATTGTTACATCTTCTTGGAGAATTACCCCATTATCATTTCATAATGCCTCTCTTTATCACTGATAACTTTCCTTGTTCTGAAGTCGGCTCTGTCTGAAATTAATACATCTACTCCCTCTTTCTTTTAAAGTTAGTATGGTATATCTCTCTCCATCCATTTACTTTTAATCTATATGTGTATTTATTTTTTAAATGGTTTTATTTTATACAACACATATTTGGGTCTCGCATACAAAAAAAAATCTTGGGTTTTTTGATCCACTCTGACAATGTCTTTTATTTTTTCATTTATTTTTATTTTTTATTGAAATATAATTAATATACAGTGTTATATTTGTTTCAGTTGTAAAATATAATGATTTTAATAATATAATGATTTCTACACATTACTCAGTGTTCATCATGATAAATGGGCTCTTAATCCTCCTTATTTCACCCATTCTCCCACCTCCCCTCTGGCAACCACCAGTTTGCTCTCTGTATTTAAAAGTCTGTGAGGTTTTTTTTCTTTTTTACATTGTTTTGTTTCTTAAATCCCACGTATGAGTGAAATCATATGGTATTTGTCTTTCTCTGACTTATTTCACTTAATATTATACCCTCTTGGTGCATCCATGTTGTTACAGATGGCAAGATATCATTCTTTTTTATAGCTGAGTAGTATTACAGAGTGTGTGTGTGTGTGTGTGTGTGTACACACCACATCTTTATCCATTCATCTATTAATGGACACTTGGGTTGCTTCCATGTCTCAGCTATTATTGTAAATAATGCTGCAGTAAACATAAAAGTGCATATATCTTTTTGAATTAGTAAAGGCCCAATAGTGGAATTACTGGATCATGTGATAATTCCATTTTTAATTTTTTAAGGAACCCCCCCATACTGTTTTCCACAGTGGCTGCACCAATTTGCATTCCCACCAACAGTGCACAAGGGTTCCTTCCCCCTCCACACATCCTTGCCAACACTTGTTATTTTTATCTTTTTGAGTCTAGCCATTCTACAGGTATAAAGTGATACTCTGACAATCTCTGTCTTTTAATGCATGCATTGAGACTACTGATGTTCAGGGTAATTATTGATAGTTTGATTAACATCTATCATATTTGTTACTGTTTTCTGTTCATTGTCCTTGTTCTCTGTTCCTATTTTTGTCTTCTACTCTTTTCTACCTTTTGTGATTTTAACTGTGCATATTATATGATTCCATTTTCTCTCCTTGCTAGCACATCAGTTTCATTATTTTCTTTTTTTTTTTTTTAGTGGTTCCTCTAGAGGTTGCAATACACATTTACACCTAATCCAAGTCCACTTTCAAATAACACTATACCTTTTCACAGGTTAGTGGCAAGTACTTCATAATAATAAATGATCCTAATTCTTCCCTCCCACTATCCCTTGTATCATTGCTGTCATTCATTTTACTTATATATACACACACATAAGTAGATAATCAAATATATTGTTGCTGTTATTATTTTGACAAATTATCTGGTAGATCAATTAAGAATAATAAAAATAAAAGTTTTATTTTACCTTCATTTATTCCTTCTCTGATGCCTCTTCCTTTCTTTATGTAGATCAGAGTTTCTGACCTATATCGCTTGCCTTCTCTCTAAGAAATATTTCTTGCAAAGCAAGGCTAATAACAACAAATTCCCTCAATTTTTATTTGCCTTAGAATCTTTAGGTCACTTGTGCTTCTGAGGGATAATTCTGCAGGGCACAGAATTCTAGATTAATGGTTTTTTTTTTTCTCCATACTGAGTATTTCACAATGCTCTCTTCTTGCTTACATAGTTTCTGAGAAGAAGTTGGATAAAATTCTTACCTTTGTATCTTTATAGATACAATGTTTTCCCCCATCTGGTTTTTTCAAGATTGTTTTCTTTATCTGTGATTTTAGGCAGTTTGAAAAAAATATGTGTTTTGACATTTGTCCTCCTTGTGCCTTGAGCTTCCTGGATAACTGGCTTGGTGTATAACATTAATTTGGAGGAAATTCTGTCATTACTACTTTATTATTATTATTATTTTTAAAGATTTTATTTACTTATTTGACAGAGAGAGACAGCAAGAGAGGGAACACAAGCTGGGGGAGTGTGAGAGGGAGAGGCAGGCTTCCTGCTGAGCAGGGATACCAATGAGGAGCTCGATCCCAGAACCCTGGGATCAGGACCTGAGCTGAAAGCAGAGGCTTAACGACTGAGCCACCCAGGCACCCCTGTCATTATTACTTTAAATACTGCTTTTATTCCTCTTTTCTTTTCCTTCTGATATTCTAATTATGTGCATGCTATATCTTTTGTAGTTACACTGCAATTCTTAAATATTGTTCTTTTTTATTTTTTTTAATTTTATTATGTTATGTTAATCACCATACATTACATCATTAGTTTTTGATGTAGTGTTCCATGATTCATTGTTTGCATATAACACCCAGTGCTCCATTCAGTACGTGTGCTCTTTAATACCCATTACCAGGCTAACCAATCCCCCCACACCCCTCCCCTCTAGAACCCTCAGTTTGTCTCTCAGAGTCCATAGTCTCTCATGATTCATCTCCCCCTCCGATTGCCCGCCTTCATTTTTCCCTTCCTGCTATCTTTTTTTTTTTTTTGACATATAATGTATTATTTGTTTCAGAGGTGCAGGTCTGTGATTCAACAGTCTTACACAATTCACAGCGCTCACCATAGCACATACCCTCCCCAAAGTCTATGACCCAGCCACCCCATCGTTCCCTCCCCCATCACTCCAGCAACCCTCAATTTGTATCCTGAGATTAAGAATTCCTCATATCAGTGAGATCATACGACACATGTCTTTCTCTGATTGACTTATTTCGCTCAGCATAATACCCTCCAGTTCCACCCACGTTGTTGCAAATGGAACGATTTCATTCCTTTTAATGGCTGCATAATATTCCATTGTATATATATACTACATCTTTATCCATTCATCTGTTGATGGGCATCTTGGCTCTTTCCATAGTTTGGCTATTGTGGACATTGCTGCTATAAACATTGGGGTGCACGTACCCCTTCAGATCCCTACATTTGTATCTTTGGGGTAAATATCCAGTAGTGCAATTGCTGGGTCATGTGGTAACCCTATTTTCAACTTTTTGAGGAACCTCCATACTGTTTTCCAGAGTGGCTGCACCAGCTTGCATTCCCACCAACAGTGTAGGAGGGTTCCCCTTTCTCCGCATCCCTGCCAACATCTGTCGTTTCCTGACTTGTTCGTTTTAGCCATTCTGACTGGTGTGAGGTGATATCTCATTGAGGTTTTGATTTGGATTTCCCTGATGCCGAGCGATGTTGAGCACTTTTTCATGTGTCTGTTGCCCATTTGGATGTCTTCTTTGGAAAAATGTCTGTTCATGTCTTCTGCCCATTTCTTGATTGGATCATTTGTCCTTTGGGTGTTGAGTTTGATAAAATCTAATTTGTCTGATATAAGGATTGCCACCCCAGCTTTCTTTTGATGTCCATTAGCATTGTAAATGGTTGTCCACCCCCTCACTTTCAATCTGGAGGTGTCTTTGGGTCTAAAATGAGTCTCTTGCAGACAGCATATTGATGGGTCTTGTTTTTTTATCCAATCTGATACCCTGTGTCTTTTGATTGGGGCATTTAGTCCATTTACATTCAGGGTAACTATTGAAAGATATGAATTTAGTGCCATTGTATTGCCTGTAAGGTGACTGTTACTGTATATTGACTGTGTTCCTTTCTGGTCTATGTTGCTTTTAGGCTCTCTCTTTGCTTAGAGGACCCCTTTCAAGATTTCTTGTAGGGCTGGTTTGGTGTTTGCAAATTCCTTTAGTTTTTGTTTGTCCTGGAAGCTTTTTATCTCTCCTTCTATTTTCAGTGTCAGCCTAGCTGGATATAGTATTCTTGGCTGCATATTTTTCTCATTTAGTGCTCTGAATATATCATGCCAGTCCTCTCTGGCCTGCCAGGTCTCTGTGGATAGGTCTGTTGCCAATGTAATGTTTCTACCATTGTAGGTTACAGATCTCTTGCCCCGTGCTGCTTTCAGGATTATCTTTTTGTCTCTGAGACTTGTAACTTTTACTGTTAGATGTCGGGGTGTTGTCCTAATTTTATTGATTTTGAGAGGGGTTCTCTGTGCCTCCTGGATTTTGATGCCTGTTTCCTTCCCTAAATTAGGGAAGTTCTCTGCTATAATTTGCTCCAATATACCTTCTGCCCCTCTCCTTCTTCTGGGAATCCAATTATTCTAATATTGTTTCATCTTACGGTATTACTTATCTCTCGAATTCTGCCCCCGTGATCCAGTAGTTGTTTAACTCTCTTTTTCTCAGCTTCTTTATTTTCCATCATTTGGTCTTCTATATCACTGATTCTTTCTTCTGCCTCATTTATCCTAGCAGTTAGAGCCTCTATTTTTTATTGCACCTCATTAATAGCCTTTTTGATTTTGACTTGATTAGATTTTAATTCTTTTATTTCTCCAGAAAGGGTTTTTCTAATACCTTCCATGCTTTTTTCAAGCCCAGCTAGTATCTTTAAAATTGTCAGTTTGAACTCTAGATCTGACATCGTACTAATGTCCGTATTGATTAGGTCCCTGGCAGTCGGTACTGCCTCTTGTTCTTTTTGTTGAGGTGAATTTTCCGTCTTGTCATTTTGTCCAGAGGAGAATAGATGAATGAGAGAACAAAATGCTAACAGGGTAACAATGACCCCAGAAAAATATACACTAAACAAATCAGAAGAGACCTGAAACTGGGGCGAAAGAAAGGGAAAGTAAGAAAAAAGAAAAAAAAAAGAAAAAAGGAAAAGATAAAGATAAAAAAAAAACAAAACAGAATATGATCAAATATGATCAGGCTGGTGCATAGATCAGTGCCACACACTAGATTTTGGGCGTATTTTGGTCTGTTAGAAGAAAGTGCCTCCCAAAATTTTAAAGAAAGAAAAGCTTATGTATGTACAAAAATAAGGGTAAATACGATGAAGGGATGGAATATGACTGTAAAGGTGAAAATTATAAAAGATTTTATAAAAGGAATTGATAAGATAAGAAGTTGGTTGAAAAAAGAAAGAAGAGGATTTAAAAAAAAAAAAAAGGAAGAGAATGTGTTCAGGCAGGAGCCTAGAACAAAACTATACACTAGAGATTTAGGGTATATTTTGGTCTGTTAGAAGAAACTGTATCCCATAATTTTAAAGAGAGAACAACTTATACATATATACCAAAAATAAGGTTAACTACTATGAAGGGATAGAATATGACTCTAAAAATGAAAAATAAAAAAGATTTTTTAAAAAAGGGATTGATAAGATGTTGGTTGAAAAAGGGAAAAAGAAAAATTCAAAAAACAAAAAGAAAAAGAAAAAAAGAAAATTTAAAAAATTAACTTTGAAAGACTAAAGAATTAGGGGGGGGAAGCCATGAATTCTATGTGCAGTATTCCCCTAGCACTGGAGTCCTGCAGTTCTCATCGATCGGTAAACTTGGTCTTGGCTGGCCGTTCTTGCTGATCTTCTGGGGGAGGGGCCTGTTGCCGTGGTTCCCAAATGACTTTGCTGGAGGCAGAATTGCCCTGCCCTTGCTGAGGCAGGGCTAAGTAATCTGCTCGGGTTTGCTCTCCGGAGCTTTTGTTCCCTGCAAGCTTTCCCTACAGCTTTGGAAGACGAGAGTGAAATGGCGGCCTCCCAATCTCCGCCCCGGAGGAGCCGAGAACTCGGGGCCCCGCTCCTCAGTGAGCCCCCAGAGAAAAGCAGTCAATCACTCCCATCTACCCAGTCTCCGGCTGCACTCCGTGCTCACCCAGCCTGTGACTGAGCGTTTCCATCTCTGGCACCCGACCCTGTGTGGAGTCTCCAAGCCCAGCAGATCCCTGCAGTGCACTCCTGCACTGCTCCTCCCGGGGGAGGAAGGGGAGTCTCCCCGCATCTGCCACTTGTTGGGTCCCTGCTGGAAGAGTAGTGGCCCGACTGCCACAGATCACGGTTTATGGCAACCCCGAGCTGAGAGCCCACTCCTCGGCTCCGTCTCTGCAGCCGGCTTCCCCGCTCCGATACCTGGGAGCTCTGCCGCACTCAGGCACCCCCGGTCTTTCTGTGACCCCGAGGGTCCTGAGACCACAGTGTCCCGGCGAGGGTTCCACCCCCTGCTTAGCCACTGGAGCGACGTCCCTCAGCAGAGCAGACTTCTAAAAGTTCCGATTTTGTGCTCCGTGGCTCTATCACTTGCGAGTAGCCAGCTGACAGAGGCCTCCTCCCCCGCCGTCTATTTTCCTGAATATCACCTCGGATTCACTTCTCCGCACGTCCTGCCTTCCAGAAAGTGGTCACTTTTCTGTTCAGAGAGTTGCTGCTATTCTTTTCTTCGATCTCCTATTGAGTTCGTAGGTGTTCAGAATGGTTTGATCCCTATCTAGCTGAATTCCTGGGACCAGACAAAATTTAGGTCTGCTACTCCTCCACCATCTTGCTCCTCCCCCCCCAAATATTGTTCTTTTTAAAAAAATATTTTTCTTTTTGCTTTCAGTTTTGGGAGTTTCTACTGTCACATCCTGTAGCTCAGATTCTTTCCTTAGTCATGTCCAGTCTATTAATGAGCTCATTTTAAAAAGTCTTCATTTCTATTGCAGTGTTTTTTTATCTCTAGCATTTCTTTTTCATTCTTCCATAGAATTTCTCTCTAAATAAAAATTAGAAAAAAAAAGAATTTCTATCTCTCTGTGTACATTGCCCATCTGTTTTTATGTGGTATCTACTCTATCTGTTTTAGCCCTTAGTATATTAATCATAGCTAGTTTTAATTCCCAATGTGATAATTCCAACATCCCTGCCCTGAGTCTGGTTCTGATGCTTGCTTCATCTCTACAAACTGTTGTTGTTGTTTGCCTTTTAGTATGCCTTATAAATTTAGTATATCTCGGTACCTGAACATAATGTACTCGCAAAAAGGAATTGCAGTAAATAGGCCTTTAGTAATGTCAGAGTAAAGCATGGAGGAGGGGGAGTAGAAGCCTTCTATACTCCTATGATTAGGCCTCTGACTTTTATTTAGCTTGCGTTCTCTGGACTGTGAACTGCTTAAGTGCTTTTCCGTTTTTCTCCCTCCTTAAGTGTACAGGACAATTCAAACAGACTACAGTTGAGTATTTCCTTTCCCCCAGGGTTGGTTAGACTCTGAAGAAAACCCAATAGTTTAGGCTCTGGTAAAATAGTTTTTCTTGAGGGCTAGTCTTGTTAAGAAGAAAGGACTACTCTGGTTTATTTCAAAATGGTTACTTTTCCCTTCCTAGGCTGAAACCATGAAAAGATATTCTCTCTGACTTTCACTAAGAGAACCTGGTCAAATTCCTTGAGGTATAACTCATGTACCCCTTATGACTGCCCTCCCCTCCTGAATTCTTAACTCTCACACTGAACCTCCCGCCATTCAATAGGTCAGGTTTTCCAACCTGACCACTGGTTCCATGATTTCTGCTCATGAGTTTCTGCTCTAGTAAACTGGGATTCTCTGTATTTGTCTGCCTGTCTCTCCAGTGTTGGGGGCAGAAGTTTGCCCTGTGACTTCACTTCTTTAGCAAATCTAAGAAGAGTTATTGATTTTTCAGTTTATTCACCTTTTTTACTTGTTAGGACAAAGTGCTGACTTCAAAGCTCCTTACATGCCAGACTAGAAATCAGAAGTCCCCATTTTTTTCTCTAGTTTACTAGTTCCTTCATTTCTAATATCCATCGTGAGGTTCAAAGAAGACCCAGAATATGATCAGCCACTTCCATAATATGTTCCCCCTTGGCACAGAGCCCCTAAAATAATCCATGAGTTTGCTTACACTCATCGAACATTATTATTATTATTATTAACATTATGTTAGAGTTCTCTTTTTGTTCTCTTATAATATTATGAGTTCCTACCATAACTTTTAGCATTTTGGTGAAGTCTTTTCCCATTAATCACCAACACAACTGATTAAATTATAGAAAATTAAAAAACGAACGTATTATGTAGTCTATCTAGACTCAAATCAATAATGCCTTTAGCTAAATTTGTGCTCAAGGCAACGTGGAGAATAAAGGCAGTTTGTGGCCGGCTACTTCCTTTATAGCAGATGTGCCTTCACACACGACAGAAATTTCTCATTTCTTCAATAATGTCTGCATTGTTGCAGGTCCAGGATTTGCTGGTATGCTGGAAAGTTACTACCAATCTCTGATGAGAATCCAGTCTCTTAGTTACAGTGAGAAACTTTAAGAATTATCATCCCTTCTATGCTCTCTTCATATTACCAGAGGATACTGGATCTCAGTCGTAGATGACAGAAAGTCCAAATCAAATGATCTTATGCCAAAAGGGAATTTATTGGCTCTTGTGAATGGAAAGCACAAAGTGTAGCACTTACTTCAGATACATCCTGATGTTACACAGACACTCTTCTGACCCAGGTCTGCTCTCTTCTGTGCTCTTGCTTTGTTCTCAGACAGCTCCTCTTTCATGTTTCTATGATGACTACTGCATCAAATTCAGATCTTCTCTTCTCAACTACAAGTCCAGGAGGAAAGAATGAAATACCCTCTTCCAGGATTTCCAGAAAGGTTTCATTGCATTGTTGGTTCTGAATGGTTCTGAATAGGCTGAGGGAAGCTCCTGATTCAATTACAGTTGCCCAGGGAATGCCAGATGCTGGTTAATGGCCCAGGCCATGCAATCAATCCATTCACGACCAAGGAATAGAAGCCCTTGGAAATAAAGCTGGGGATAGTGGGAAGCTCAGAGGAGAAATGGGATACAATTAGTAGAAGATGGATGAATGGATACCAAGCAGCCAAATCAACATCTATTGTCTACCCTTGAAAATCAGACTTAATCTGTGGCTATTCACATCAGCAAGCCTTCAATGAACAGCTCAAAAGTAAATTTTATAGTTTGTGATAATTTAAATTTGCTCTCTTTTTCTCCATGTCCATATTTACATGATTATAATATTAGAATTTTGGTATTTATTATTGGTACTTAATTCAATTTGGATCATTATTTCCCACCTCTAAAAACAATGTTTTACTCATAATTTCACAATTAACTTAGTTACTTTGGAGGAGATTTTGATACCATGAACTGAAGGTTATTTACAGGTAAAAAAAATAAAATAAATAGCAGGAACCGAAAGGAGAGAAAATAAAGGTCCTGGTTTCATGAAAATGTTCTTTTCACTCCTTGTAATGAGACTAAAAAATAAATTTTAAATGTGATTTGTGATTTGTTGGTATAATTATTTTTAAACACACACACACATACACACATACTTTTCTTCATTTCCCCTCTATGTATATAGTTGTCATAATAGTTAATGATAATTCATCAATGTTGAATTGCTATGAATTTCATTTATACTACTATTATTCTGAATGCAAAATAATAAATACAAAGTTGCTTTATATGTATACAATTGTACAAAATAAATTATAGTTAATGAAATCAAAAGTAAATTTGATGAGTCATGTAGTCTATTAGAAATAACTCTATAATAGGTGGTATGCACAGGCAAAGACTACAGAGTATCAATTAGAATTCTGATAAAGAGGGTGAGGAGCAGTGAACTACATTAAAAGACTTCTTATATTCAATATCACTGACATGGCTGTAGGTTACAGAAATGACAGAGAACAATAAAAACTATATCTGACAAAGGAAGTCCTGAGTAGGGGGTCATTAGTGTTAAATAAATATTCAACATTCACTTTCCACAATATTGAAATGCTGGCAGGCTGAATCCCAAAGGCCCCCACAGACCTAACTCTCACAGAAGTGTGGTTTTGAATTATCAAAATATTGGAGCTCAGTAAAAGTACTTTAGTACTCAGGCCCTAGTGCTCTATGAGGAAAAGGGGGAGATAAGCTGAAATGAAAAGTATTGTTTTTGTTCTCATACTACCCAATAAAGAAAAATGTAAAAATCACATTGCATCCTCTATAAGCCAATGAACTATGTGCACTTCACAAATATTTACTGAGCTCCTAATAAATGTCAGGTGCAATTTCTAAATGTGGTTTAAAGATTAAGTATTAAGGAGGGCACGTATTGGGATGAGCACTGGGTGTTATATACAACTAATGAACTGAACTAGACTACATCAAAAACTAATGATGTACTATATGTTGGCTAACTGAACATAATAAGAAAACTTGGAAAATAAAAAATAATGTAGGAAGAAGAAAAAAAAGAAGAATTTCTTAGACAATAAAAAAGAAAGAAAAAAATTGAGTTCTCAGAACACTGTAATCTCCACCAAGATCTTAGAATGATTCTCTGGATAACTCTCATTATAAGACATTTGGTTGACCACAGAGCAAGAAAGAAAAGGAAAAAGGCAGCTTTCGCTCTTGAGGGAAGTCTTCTCTAAATACCCAAAATCCCAGAGTATTGTACTGGAACAGAAAGACTATGACATCTGAAATCAAGCAGACCTGAATATGTCTTGACACCCACCAATGGCAGACTGTGGACTTTGGTTAACTTGCTGAATTTCTCTGAGCTTGAGCAGAATCATCCATAAATGGATAATCACTACAATTTCACAGGTCTGCTTAGAACAAAAACTCTTAATCTAAACTTTGGGGAGATTTCTTCATTACGTGGAAAAAATATATCTGCATATGTATTATTTTGTGTGGTTAGCTGTACCATTAGTCTTGCTGATATACCGCTGTCAAGCAGTGCAATAAACAAGCATATTTAATCTTGTATATTTTTAGATTTCATTTTAAAGTGATTATATATATGTAGTAATTCACCATCTATCCCTCTATTTTCAGAAAAGAAAAAGACTGTAATTTTACTCTCACTATGCTTTCAAAAAATTCCATGTATCTCTGAGTTTCTGACTATCAGTTAAGATTTGGAGCACAGGATTTCCAGGAAGCATCTTGCTTTACCTCAGCACCCAAGGGATTATTTTCACTAGGTCTAAAATACCTTATCCAGTAAGGACAAAAGGGAAAAGAAACTTTTCCATTTAATTGCTTCTTTGATTCGTATCAGCTGCCTTAGCTTTGTTGTTGATGCCAAGCATAGTTAGAAAGTTGGAAGGTGAGAGATAACAGAAGAGTAGCTTCTGTGTGGCTTACAAATGCAAAGCAAAGCATCTTTATTGATATTCTGTTTAAAGAGTTCACTGAGGTGCAGCTCACAGTTGTCAAATGGAATGGAAAACAGAAATCCCTTTGAAAATAAGAGATAGAATTCAAGGTCAGTCTCCCACAAGCCAGTATTCCCTCTACCCTCACCTTTTTGGAAATGGTAAGTCATTTATCTGGGTTTGTTCACTGCATGCTGATGGTATCACACCTTATCACTGTCTAAAAGAACACTACACTAGCATATTTTTAAAAAAAACAATTTATCTTCTCTTGTCCCCTAAGCTAATTTGAACCTCAAAATTCTCATCGGAAAAAAATTCATAAGTTGCAATTCTTCTGATAAAAGTTAAAACTTTCTTAGATCTGTCATTCAAAGTTAATGAATAGTAGATACATTTAAAAATCTTCTCTTAGATGGGCCCAATGTGTCTACTCCACTGACAAATTTCAGAAAATATTCACAGCATTTAAGACAAAAGGAGAATTATTATATCATTCCTATGTGGATGACAATGTTTTTGGTCATCTTCTCTGCATTTCTTTTATGCTGGATCTCTCAAGAGAGAAAATATTGGCAATGAGTCACTGAGAACATCATATTACCACAGCACAAAATACCTAAGCCAGAAGTACTCAAACTTTAGCTCCACCTAAATTTCAGGAGGTCTGGGCTGGGGCCCAAAAATGTGTATTTCTAATTTTGCCAAGTAACAGTTATGCTGCTGGTCTGGGGACCACAACTATGACAATCACTGGCTTAAGCCATAGAAAGGTAAATTCATTATCATCAGCATTAGGATTTTAAAGTATTACTTCATTGCAGGTTAAGGGATTTCTAAAAACATGTGAATTGTAAAAATGCTAAATAAAAACAGCAAAATCTGTATCATTATCTATGACAAAATCAGTTCAGCGGGCATGGTATTTTGAGACTATTAAAATACAGGTATGCTACAAAATGTAAAGCTATATTTTCTGCCAGTGGGCACCTAAGATGCAAACTATGTTCAGTCATGCAAAAATAAATTATGTTTTCCTGCACACCTAAGTCATGTAGCATAAAACACTGTTAAAAGGTAAACTGATGCACATTAAAATTTTCAAGAGTTAGTTGAGCACACATAGATTCAAATCAGGCAGCACCAAACCAAAGGTGGTTAAGAGTATTCCACTGACATCACCCACGGGAAGAGTTTTTATAGAGAAGATATGAAAGCAAGGCAAGAAAATTATTTGATTGACCATAGCTAAAGCAATTGGCTTATCTGGGAGAGCCTAGTTGGCTATTTGTGATTGGTTGTTTTTAAATTTCATTTTCTCAGATTTCAGCACATTGACTCTGGCTTAGGCTCTGGTTTACTTAGGTAGGCATTAGAGCCAGCCCATCTAATGGCCTCCTCGTTAAATTACTTTAATAACATTACAACTGTTTTATTCATTTTTAGGGGCCAAATATTTACTTGTGCTTTCCTACTGATGGCTAATAAAGTGATTTTCTCTGTGCCAATTTAATTAGTGTGTAAATTTTATATTTGCTTTATACAGGTATAAATTTTACATTTTCTACAATTTGAATATTCATATTATTAGATAATTTTGAAGGTTCTTATGATAGTAGAGACCAGAGTACATTTTTCCTCAAAGAATAGATAAGAAGCAAAATGTAACTTCAAGCCAGGGCCAAAAGATAAACAACAACAAAAAAGAACAAAAAGAGTTCATGTTTAGTGAACACAGAAGGGCTCTGTATCATTGGTATGCATGAACAAGCCAGGGGCAGTAAACAGTTCTCCAAAAGGAACTGTCCCAAAGAACAACCAAGAAAAGAGAATGATTCCTCGGGATGTTTAAATTAAAATCAATACAAAAAGAAGTGATTAATGTATCTTCTACAGTTCCAATTCAATATTTTGAGTCTTCTAAAGCTTGCCTCTCCCCCAAATCTAGTGTTATTCAAAAGTGCCCTAAGAATGTACAAGCCTTCTATGCCTTGTTTCTTACTTTGCTGCAATCACTTCCCCATCCAGGATTGCCCATAAGAACTCACTGATGATGATTAGACTTTAATTAGCTATGTTATTAAAACTAAATGTTACATTCTATATATACTCTTGTATAAATTTGTACCAATGGAAATGACTAAACATCAACTTCTTATTGAATATTCCCCTTAAAAATAAGACATTTAAAGACATAAACAGTTCAAGATGTCACTTTCTCTGAAAACCTTGGCATTATGCCAAGACCTTCCTAGTTTAAACACTGAAAACCCTGTGGCCCAGGAATCCCTTTATCCTGGGCAAACCAGGACCGTTAGTAACCCCACTGATCATTCTGTGATTGAATGTTCATGTTTCATTTCCAGATGCCTACGTAGTAGTTGAAGCAATGAAAACACACACACACACACACACACACACACACACACAAAACCCATTCAATTTAGAGGTTTTTTCTTTTTTAATTGCACTCTTGCTCCTATTCTGTTGATACTCTTCACATATTTTTCAGAACAAGAAACAAAACATCAAATAGCCATCATATCCACGAATGACTTGACGGCAAATACAGCATCATATTCAATTTTTTATCCCCATTGTCTAACCTAGTGCCGGACGCTGTGAAAGGTATTCAATAAAGTTTTGGTGAATGAAAGAAGTCAAACTTTAAAATATTGTTTCCCATATGCAAGAAAGAAGTTCCTTCTGTGAATATGCTCAGAGCCAGGTCTCCTCATCCCCAAGTACCAACAAATGTATTTTGCCATTTGCAAACTAGGTATATGCTCCATTTGCAAACTAGGCTTGCTCCTCCAAATGCTCTTCAGAAAGTAGTAGCTCTCAAATTTGTCAGAATTGCTGAAGTGCCAGAGAAGAGATCTGTTATTTGTTGTGAAATTTGCTTTAGGGAAATAAAGAAATGCACATACTTGCACAACGAAAGATTAGGACATTCATCCCAGTCCTTTTAATATCTACCAATAAGGATACCAGGAAAGTCAAATTAAGTTCAGATTCATTTCTCCTGATTCCTAGTGACAGCTGGGAGGCTTCTGACAGCCATCTGACAGTAGAAAAGTTTCTTCCTATGAAGGAGAAAATTATAGGACCACATATCAAACTAGGACACCAAAATGAACACTCCAAAGCTTTCCAGAGATTTTTCAATCAAGAGGCTTAGGAAGAAGTTCTGCCTTTTATTTGAAACATGTATCACAGAAACATCAGCAAAAATTAAAAATTCAGAAATCAATATATCCACTATTGTCACTTCACATCAACTGAAGTTATGAAGACTCCCAAATATCCTGGGGAGAGAGAGAGGGGAAGAGGAAGTGTGTGTGTGTACACATATCTGACCAGGTGGGCTTAGGTCTGGGCAGAAAATATAACAGGACTATGAAGAAGATACAGATCTCACACAAAGAACAAGTGACTTGGTAGCTGGCAATTCACATTCGTGTAGCTAATTTGAAAGCTCTGCATGTAAGTGACTCTTCTATCCAAATCCTAATCCTCTCCCTTGTACCAACCACACAAACTACCTTACACATTTCAATCACCCATTAATAATGAAAAGCCCTTGAAAAACAACCTTTGAGTCATAGCCTTTCAACATGGTCTTTCAGTATCCCCTTGTCCCTGACCACACAACCCATACTTTCCCATTATGTCTGCCTGAAACATTAAGGTCAAGACTCTTCCTCCCCTTACCACCTATGCTCCATTACTCTGAAGCCTTTCTTTCAGCATCCTAGCTCCTCTTACTCTGACAAACAGACTAACAAAGGACAGGAGCACATGGCTTTTACAAAGTCTTTTCACTTAGGCGGTATAGGATGATGTAACCCAGTTCAACAGGCACTGAGAATTTATTCCTTCCATTTCACACCCTTCTCTCTGGGGTTTCTGTGCTGACAGCTGACTTTGTAGTATGTTCAACTCTGATGTAACCCCAGGCATATATTAGTTAGGTCAAATCTTTTTAACAAGAGTAATTCAATCCAGATGAAGAGGAAAAACATAGGTAATAAAATTTGGGGTGTGTTTATCACAGCCTAAGAAGATGGAGCCATTTATTTTTAAACCCAAATAATTATTTTAATAATGCCTTCTATCATTAAGACCTTTGCATTTGTTTTGTTTTATTTTGCTTTTGGGTGGGTGGGGAGTTAATTTTGTTTTGTTTTCCTTTGCTTTTGGCCTTAGCACTTGATAGTAAGTTTTTTGATTTCCCTGGAGAGTAATGCAACCCACCAGAATTGCTCCATAGATTATTTTTAAAGTTTCCCTTGCAAAATATGCCATTTGACCTCCCTTGGGCATTACCAAGGTGAACAGTTTTGGATAAATAAATAAATAAATAAATAAATAAATAAAATTTAGATATACTCTGCCAAAGACATGATACTTGCACATATTATATATTTAAGGGTAAGTCAATAATTCTTTATTGTTAGAACTATAAAATCATCACAGAATAAGAAATAATCTTAGTTGCAACACATCTTATAGAGGTTATAGGCTTGTGTGAGTCATGAATTTTTATACATTTAAGCATGAAACCTTTTTACAGCTTCATGGAGACTGGTTTAGGAAAGCAGAAAATGTCAGATCACATAAAGAAGTGACTACCATGGATGAAAAGAGATACAGAATTTTGGAATCTGCAGTTTACTCCTCACCATTCCCCCTCTAACTCCTGATCAAATTCAAGTTTATACACTCCTCGGTCAAGATGAAAAGTGACAAAGACTTCCTCCTTGACCAGACTCTATTCAGGTTCCTCTGAGCTCTTTTTGAGTAGGTCCTGTCCTTGGACCTATTTTTTTTTTTTATTTTATTACGTTATGTTAATCACCATACATTACATCATTAGTTTTTGATGTAGTGTTCCATGATTCATTGTTTGCGCATAACACCCAGTGCTCCATTCAGTACATGCCCTCTTTAACACCCATCACCAGGCTAACCCATCCCCCCCCTCCCCTCTAGAATCCTCAGTTTGTTTCTCAGAGTCCATAGTCTCTCATGGTTCGTCTCCCCCTCCGATTCCCCCGCTTCATTTTTCCCTTGCTACTATCTTCTTCTTTTTTTTTTTTTAACATATAATGTATTATTTGTTTCAGAGGAGCCCAACCTGTCATGTCAGATTAGCCAGAATCATCCAACCTTGATACCTGATCACTCTTCTCATCTCCTACTATCCCTCAGGTGATGTCTGACCACCCTAGCTTGCCTTTAGCACGAATCCTATTAGGTTGGTTTAGCCAAAATCCCTCCTTAACCCTGATGGTTCCTCTTAGTACTATTTTCCACTCTGCTTCTTGGCTATAAATTCCCATTTTTCCTTGTTATATTCAGAGTGGAACTCAATCTCTATCCCCTACTGCAAAACCCCATTGTAGTAGTCCCTATATCTATTGCAGTAGTCCTTAATAAAGTCTGCCTTACTGTTCTTTAACAAGTTTCCACAAATAATTATTTCTCTAACATAAGACACTCAAGAGATATTTTAGGAGGCAATGATTCTTTTCTTAACTTAATGCTACATCAAACTGTGGAGCTCATTCAACTGTGAAGAAAATATGCCGATCTCCCTGGGTGTACTTTTGTTGTCCCAGGAGAAAATGTGGTCTTATCAAGAAAAACAGACCTGGAGAAAGAGAGCACCTTACCCCTGCAATGTGTCTACCGAGAAAATGCTAAACAAACAAAAGGCAGAACAGCAAGCTTATTCAGAGGCAGAAAAGATGAAAGTTTATGATCTCAAGGATAGAGAAGTCTCTCTTGCCATGCAGATATTTTGGGTGATCATTAAGACCTGTGTTTATGTGGAAATGATGCTGCTTTGGAAAGCAAGGGTTGTTACTAAAGTTCAAGTGACATCTCTGTCACCATTTTATCTAGGTTTATCAAATGACTTAAATGGTCCTTTTGCTGATTTACCAAAACTCTAGCTTTGAAAAGTTGTTTTGTTTTATTCTCTTTCACAAATGATCCATGAATTATGTGGATTAAGAGGGACAGAGATTTATAGGTTTGGGGGATGAGAATTAAGGATTTGGGGAAGGTTTTTGGTTTGTTTTTTTTTTTTTTAAGTCACACAAAAAAGTAGTGGACCACATCACTATTGAGTTCATAGCTATTTTTTCACATTGTACTCAAATTAAATTGGGTGAGAATGGATAGGGAGGAATTCTTCATTTAATTTTAAATAATATTTGGATTTCAAAAGTGAGATTTGGATTGCAAAAGTTGGAGTAAGCTCTTGTGGATGAGTGAGACTAAAGCTGAGATCACTGAAGATAACAGCATTCAGTCCTTGGCTTTTGCACTATCACTATTCTGAGTTGCTAGATATACATTAAAAGAATATTTATCCTACACATGTTTTGGAGGTCTATTTTTCCCTCTAGCTCCCTCTTACCAAAAAAAAGCTCTGATTAAGTTCATTACTGCTCCTTACCAAAGCCAATATTCAGAGGCAAGATTTTTGCTGGTTTATCATAGCCTAAGCTTCCTCTAATATTTTCCCATTTCAGCTCTAAAATACGTAATGTTAATTTCACTGGATTTTCTGGGTCATTTTAAGGAGGGAGAAAGGGGGTGCCTGGGTGGCTCAGTTGGTTAAGCAACTGCCTTCGGCTCAGGTCATGATCCTGGAGTCCTGGGATCGAGTCCCGCATCAGGCTCCCTGCTCAGCAGGGAGTCTGCTTCTCCCTCTGACCCTCCCCCCTCTCATGTGCTCTCTCTCTCTCTCTCTCATTCTCTCTCTTTCAAATAAATAAATAAATAAATCTTTAAAAAAGAAAAATTTAAAGAGGGAGAAAGGAAGGAAAATAGATTTACGGAAATATACACGGGGCGCCTGGGTGGCTCAGTCGTTAAGCGTCTGCCTTCAGCTCAGGTCATGATCCCAGGGTCCTGGGATCGAGACCCACATCGGGCTCCCTGCTCCGCGGGAAGCCTGCTTCTTCCTCTCCCACTCCCCCTGCTTGTGTTCCTGCTCTCGCTATGTCTCTGTCAAATAAATAAATAAAATCTTAAAAATATATATATACACATGTGCTATAAAAGTTCATTAAAGAATGACAATTTTCATATACATGAAATACATATGTATATGTATATAAATATATATACACACATATATATGAAATAGACACATGCGTGTATGTGTGTATCCCATTCAAAAAAGCCATAAAACATGGGGGAATTAAAATATATCACAGAAATAATCTTTTACATCACAAAAAGAATTTATGCATTATAACTTTTAAATAGTCCTTTTGCTGATTTTTTTCCTAAAGGCTTTTATTTTATTTTATAAGTCCCCTATAATCTCTCTCTTTCATTAGGAAATATAAAACAAGAAGTGATGGTCCTTGATCTAGAGTTGAGTAGAAAAATATACACATATAAAACAACTGAAGAACAATAAAACAAGTTCAAGTTTCTATGATACAAAGCTTAGAAGTGTACATAATTTTATTCCATTGTCCAATGTCCAGAGGCCAGTCCAAGTAAGAGATATCATCTATACAAAGGCACAGAAAAGGATAGAATCATGCATGCACATTTCAATATACCTATTGTATAATACAGGAGCAGTATATTAAAAGGGGCAGAGGCCTGGTGAAGAAATAATGAGACAGAGCTCAGAAGGGAGGAGAACTGGTATCTAGATTTATATATTAAACATATCAAAACTAAAAATTAAGTTGAAATCTTTTCATAAATTTCTACCCAATTTAAAAGTCTGGTTAT
This sequence comes from Halichoerus grypus, assembly GCF_964656455.1. Classification (NCBI taxonomy): domain Eukaryota; kingdom Metazoa; phylum Chordata; class Mammalia; order Carnivora; family Phocidae; genus Halichoerus; species Halichoerus grypus. The sequence goes on along the minus strand of NC_135713.1, from coordinate 53,098,776 downwards.
CAGTTTGTCATATGCAGAATTTACCATTTCCAATTGTGATTTTGTTTTTCTACGTCTTCATTTAACTAAACCTATGCTGGGCACCACCAAAGCAAAGAATGTGGTATATTCTTTTTTGTTTTAATTGTTTAACTGACAGCCAACATAATGCTCTCATTTCTAAGGCAATGAAAGAGCAAAGTTGCCCATTCTTGCTCTGACTCCACAGTCAAAAGCAGCTGGAGTTTATACAAAGGTTCAGACAGTTCAGACCCAACTGGAGCAGGTTATTTCCTTTTCCACTCTGACTGTGAAAGACCCGGTGCCAGGTTATCATTTCCAGAAAACATCTATGCCAGAAAAACCTGCAGATAGAGACTTTTTTTTTTTTCTTTCTGAATTGTTAGCTGGTCTCGCAGCACATTTTGAATGTAACCTTTTTAATCCCTGCATTTGCAATTAGAGATTAAAATTCCATTCCAAGAGCCATTCGGCAGATGGCAAAGCATGAAAAAACTGAAGGTAGTTTAAAATTGTATTTATACAGAACACCAGATGAATTTGCCAGGCTGTTTCTTCCTGAGTTTATATATTCACTTGTGAAAATTGATTGTTTAAGATGTAGATTTCATTTGCAGGGATTTAGCATTTTTATAGGATTTTAAAGCATCAATTAATCCATCTCTTTTGTTCAGCACAGTTGCTTTAAATATGGAAGTAAAATCTATATTTAAAGCAACTGCTTGTTAAGAAGATTAAGTCACCTGTGCAAGGGTCACCAAGGTAGGTTCAGAAAGCCCACACGATAATAAAATGGACAGGCCACTCAACCAATGCATCTATTAAGTGGAAACCCCATCACATCTTAGGCCATGTAGGCAGTCTGATTCTTAATTAAGATTTTTTTCCTGGGGCACCTGGGTGGCTCAGTCGTTAAGCAGCTGCCTTCGGCCCATGTCATGATCCCAGGGTCCTGGGATCGAGCCCCGCATCGGGCTCCCTGCTCCACAGGAAGCCTGCTTCTCCCTCTCCCACTCCCCCTGCTTGTGTTCCCTCTCTCGCTGTGTCTCTCTCTGTCAAATAAATAAATAAAATCTTAAAAAAAAAAAAAAAAAAAGTTTTTTTTCCTTTAGATTCCTCCAAGAGCTTTTGTGAAAATCCTTATGGTTTTAAATGTTTACTGACATTTAACAGATTCAGAGAAATGCACAAATCATAAATATGTAGCTTAAGGAATTTTTTTAAAGTGAGCATACCCACATAAACACCTCCCAGAACAAGAAATAAAAAATTACTCCTACCCTGGAAGCCTTCCTTGTGCTCCTTCCCAAGTTACTTCCTCCCCAACATAACCACCATTCTAATTCTAGCACCAAAAATTACATTATATCTTACTGAAATTCACGTAAGTAGACTCAGACAGTATTGACCAATTTGTGTTTGTCTTTATTCACACATTTTGTTTAAGATTCATCCACTCTACTGCATGCAGGGATATATTTGTTCATTGTCACTGCTGTATGTAAGTTTATTTTATAAATATTTCACAATTTATCCATTTACTATTGATGAGGTTTGGGATTTTTCTAGTTTGGAGGGATTATAAATAGTGCTTCTATGATCATTTTTAATACATGTTTTTGGTGAACATATGTATGCATTTCCGATAGAATTAGAATTAGACCTACTTGTGGAATTGGTCACAGTTTTCCTTGACAGCACTGGACATTGTTGGTCTTTTTCACTTTAGAATCTGGTGAGTATATAGTGGCTTTGTATTGTAATTTTAATTTGTACTTCCCTGATAACTAATTGAGCACATTTCCATAGTTATTTGTAAAGTGTTTGTTGAAGTCATTTGACCATTACTAATTCATCTTTTTAAAAAAATTTCCACTGGATGCAAATCTCTCTTGAGATAAATGTATTGCAAATAATTTCTAACCTATGGTTTGCTTTTCTACTCTCTTGGGTTAACAAGTTCTTAATTTTTAAAAAATTCAATTCATCAATAATTTTTTCTGTATGCGTAGTGCTTTTTATGTTTTGTTTTATATATCATTGCCTCTCTTAAGTTCACAAAGTGAACCATGCTGTATTCTAGAATACTGTTTTAACTTTTAAATTGAATCAACAATCCAAATTTATTTTTGTATATTGTGTCAATAGGGAATAAAATCATTATTTTCCATTTAGCTATGCCATTGATCCAGCACCTCTTATTGGAAAAACCACCCTTACTCCTTACCCTCAATGCATGGCAGTGACATCTTCTTCACAAATCAATTGATCTTGTATATGTGGGTGTATTTCTGGACTCTACTTGTCTATCCTGCGTCAAAAGTATACCATTTAATTGTGTAGCTTTATAAGTCTCACTATCTGGTGGAATAAGTCTTCCAATTTTGTTCTCATTCAATAATAATTCCTTGACTATTTTGGTCCTGTGCCTTTCCATATAAAGAATCACTTATGAATTTCTACAAACAAATATAACCTGCAGAGATTTTGACTGAAATTATATTGCAAATAGATTATTTTGGTGAAAATGGGCATCTTTGCAATATTTTCATTCCATTAATATAGTATATCCATCTATTTATTGACAACTTTAATTTCTCTCAATAACATTTTGTCATTTTCTATGTAAATATACATCATTTAATAGGCTTAGTCTTATTTATTTTGTTCTGCTATTATGTATGCTATAGCTTCAAAATTTTATTTTCTGTTTACTGCTGATATTTAAAAGTGTGTTTTTGTGTGTGTGTGTGCGCAAGCATGCGCACATGCTTGTCTTGACTTTGATTTCAGAGAATTTGCTAATTTAATTCTAATGGTTTACCTGTAGACATTTTTGGATATTCTTAGTATACAATCCTTTTTGTAAATAATGACTTTTTTTCCTTATTTCATCAATTTATACCTTTTATTTCCTTTTCTTTCATTATTGCTACTGGCTAGAACTTCCAATAAAATGTTAAAAGAAGTGGTCACAGGGGCATCTTTGTTTTATTCTGGATCTAAGGGGAAAATAGTTCAATAATTCATCCTAAATTAAGATGTTTATTATAGGTTTTTTATATTCTATAAAATTATGTAAGCTCCCTTTTATTCTTTTTTTTTTAAGATTTTATTTATTTATTTGAGAGAGAGCTAGAGAGAGAGAGAGAGAACACGAGCAGGGGCGAGGGGTAGAGAGAGAGAAACAGACTCCTCGCTGAGCAAGGAGCCTGATGCAGGACTCTATCCCAGGACCCGGGGATCCTGACCTGAGCCGAAGGCAGATGCTTAACCAACTGAACCACACAGGTGCCGCAGCTCCCTTTTATTCTTTATTTATGTTGAGGTTTTTATCATCTATATGTGGTTCACCTTTATCAAATGCTATTTTTTTATTTATTGTGATAATCATGCTTTTTTCTTTTTAACTCTATAAATGTGGTGAAGATCAGTGATTACTCTTGAAATATTATACCTTGTATTCTTGAATTAAATACTACTTCATTATACTAGGTAATATTTTACACATTGCTTATTTTGGTTTCCTAATATTTTCATAGCATTTTTCACTTATGTCACATAAAAAGGTTTGGTCCATAATTTTACTATCCTGTAATGCCCCTGACAAATTTTGACACCATGACTACGCTAGTTTTATAAAATGAGTTCATAAAAATTCTCTCTTTTTCTATCCTATGGGTAAGACTAGTGATATTTCTTTCTTAAATTTTTTGGAAGAATTTACTGCTGAAGATCTGTGTGTCTAATGCTCTCTTTTATAAAATTTTAGTATTAATTTATGTATATATTTTTTGAGGGTTCATGTTTTTCCCTTAATATAGAAACAGTTAAAAATTTCTATTTCTTCTTGTATCATTTTTGATAACTGTTTTTTTAAGCTTTACCCATTTCACCTAAATTATAATATGTACTGTTAAAGTTTCTTGCTTTGTTTTGTTGTTAGGTAAGCTCTACACTGGACATGGGGCTTGAACTCACCAACCCAAGATCAAGAATCACATGTTCTGACTGAGCCAGCCAGGCTCCCCTAAAGTTATTTTATATTATCTGTTTTATATTTCAATGTCTGTAGGCTCTGAAGTGCTTTAATTTTCTTTATTGCTGATACTGACAATTTGGGCTTTCTCTCTGTTTTTCTTGATTAAAAGTATTTTAATTATATTAGTTTTTTCAGAAAAGAAGACTGGCTTTACTGATTTTTCCCTATACAAATTTACTGTTTTATTACTTTTTCTTATCTATTATTTCCTTTCCTTTCTTTCAATTTATCTCCTGTTTTCTTCTCTCATTTTTAATTTGATAATAAAATTATTCTTTTCAATTTCTCTTTCTCTTTTAAGAGAATATATATACATTTAAGGCTACATAATTCCCTATAAGTATGGCTAGAGCTGTATCTCACATGTTTTTATAAGTAGTATTTTTTATCACTTAGTTTGAAATGTTTTCTAAATTTTGTTTTAATTTCTTCTTTGACCCAAGGATTATTTAGAAGTATAACTTAAGTTTTTAAAGACTTTTTTTGTTATTGATCTCCCACTAATTTCAGTCTGGTTGGAGAACATACTCTGTATATATAATTGTAATCTTTGGAATTTGTAAGGATTTGCTTTAGGAACCAACATATGGTCTGTGCATTTGAAATAAATGAACCCTATAGTTATTGGCATAGTGTTCTACAGATATCAATTACATCATGCCATGCATTGATAAAATTTTATGTATTTCTACTAATTTTCTATTATATGTATTGAGAGAGGTGTGTCAAAATCTTCAACTATCCAATGTGAAGTAGACTACTTTTTGATACTTTTCTTTATTTATGTTATTGTATACCCAAAAAGAGAACTGTTATGTTTTTCTACTAAATTGATCTTTTTGCAATTATGAAATGTCTGTAGATCCAGCAATTTTTTTTATGGTCTACTTTTTCTGAAGTTTGTATGACAGCATTCTATTTTACATGGTTTGCTTCTCCTATTTTATTTAATCCTTTTATTTCAATATTACTTCGTCCTAATATTTATGGTATATCCCTTATAAATAGTATATAGGCAGGGCTTGCTTTTTATCCAGACTGACAATGTTTATTACTTGGGTGACTTAGTCTACCTACATTTAACGTGACTTAATATATTTGGGTTTATTTACTCCCTTATTCTTTGTTTTCCAATGGTCCTATCTGTTTTTTGTCCTTTTTTTCTTCCTTCTTGAATTCTTGTAAAGTAACCAACCATATTTTATTCCATCGTCACCCACCATTAGCTTTTTAGTTATCCAATATTTATTTTTTTTAATTACCTAAAGAAAACAAAACAAATGAACAAAGGGAAAAAGAGAGAGAGAGAGGCAAACCAAGAAATAGTCTCTGAACTATAGAGAACAAACTGATGGTTACCAGAGTAGAGGTGGGTGGGGAGACATGGGAAATAGGTGATGGGGATTAAGGAGCACACTTGTGATTAGCATCAGGTGTTGTATGGAAGTGTTGAATCACTATACTGTACACCTGAAACTAATATTACACTGTATGTTAACTGGAATTTAAAAAAAAGTTTTTAAAAATTACCTTAAAGATTATACTACCATTTTGGCCAATAAATTCTACTATAAGTTAGTACTTTTGCACTACCAGGACAATGCAAGAATATTAGAACTCTTTAAATCCATTTACTCCTCTCCACTCTTTTATATAATTGTCATCTGTTGTTATTCCAATAATATTTATTGTTTTGTAAATCAATATAAATTTGGATTTACCCACACATTTACTTTTATTGTTCTTCATTATTTACCGAATTTTCACACTTTTATAAGAGATGATTGTCCTTCTCCCTGAATAACTCCTCTAAAATTTTCTTTTACTATGAGTCTGCTGACAATAAATTCCTTTTCTCCTGAAAATATTGTTTTCTTCACATTTTTTCTTCAAGGTTTTATTTAAATTCCAGTTAGTTAACATATAGTGTAATATTAATTTTAGGTGTAGAATTTAGTGACTCATCACTTACATACAACACCCAGTGCTCATCACAAGTGCCCTCCTTAATCCCCATCACCCATTTAATCCAGCCCTTACCCATCTCCCCTCCAGTAACACTCAGTTTGTTCTCTATAGTTAAAAGTCTCTTTTCTGGTGTGCCTCTCTCTCCTTTTTCCCCTATGTTCATCTGTTTTGTTTCTTACGTTTTCTTCACTTTTGATTTTTAAAGTTAGAAGTTATTTCCTTTCATTACCTTAAAGGTATTATCTTAATGTCTTCTGGCTTCCATCACTTGTGCTAAAGATTTATTCATCACTTATTGTTGTACCTTTGGAATTTTTTCCTAGATATTTTTAAGATTTTCTCTTAATCTTTGATTAGATCATAATGAAGATATGTGTATGTGTATGTGTGTTTGCTTTTTATTTTGAAAATTTATACTGCTGGGTGTTTAGAGAAAACCTTCCTAAATCTGCACTCATAGCAGATTTGGAATATTCCTGGCCATTATATTTTTAAAGACGGCGTATATCTTATTCAATTCTCTCTTCTCCTTTTAGAACTTTCCACATTTGTTAGACCTTTTTGTACTATCCCATGTATCTCAAATGTTCTTGTATACTTTCCCTAATAGTTTCTATCTGAACATTTTCAATTCATCTGTCTGTAGTAAGTTTTATCTTCTGCCATTAAACCAAACTCCTGAGTTTATAACTGCCACTTTATTTTTTTTAATTCTAGAACTTCCATTTGATTAATCATTATTGATTCGAATGTTTTATTCTCCACATTCTTATTTTTTTGAACATAACAACAAACTATTTTAAAGTCTTGAACTCCAAATTTTTGTACTGCTAAAATCAGATTCTGATAGAAACTCTGCTTAGATTTTTAGCCTCCCTTCCTCTATGGTGGGCCTTTTTAGCCTTCTGGCCTACCCAGAATATGTCTCCATTGGGAAAGAACCACAGAATGCCAGGTCCATTGGATTGTTGTTGTTCTCTTCTCTCTAGAAACTTGGCCTCTCAAGTCCTGACTTCCTTAAAGCCCCAAACTCTGTCCTTTATCTACTCAACCCCAGAAGACATGAAAAAGGTCTCTGCACTCTACCCATCCCACTTAGGAAAGAAAGAACACTTTTAAGGAGAAGTAGAAGAGAGTGTTAGGCTTACCTCACCCTTTTCAACAGGCTCTGTAATCCTCAAATCCTGAGTATTCTGGTTCCTTTAAAATGACTTTTGTATTCCTTACTCAGCTTTTATAACTGTTCTCCATAAAAGACTGGTCACATACAAGCTATTCTATCATAGCCAAAGGGAGAAATCACCTATCTTAGACTTTTGCAAAACTTCAAAGTTTGAAGCTATAAGACAGACTGGGAGAAAAATCAGTGTATCTCTGGTCACTTCTCATAATTGAAAAAAAAAAGATATTACAGATTCAAAAGTGTAAACTGGTAATCAGTTTGGGGGGAAGGGAGGGATTATAATATGTGGAATAAAGGACCTATTTTTAAATCCCAGTAATGAGACTCAATAGCTCTAGGGCCATGGCTAGTCACATAAACTTCCTAACTATTGGTTTTCATCTATATATAAAAGTAAAAATTAATGAGATTAAATGATTTTTAGGATGAAAATCATTTATAAATTGAAATGCAAGATACCAAAGAAATTCAGAAAGTTTCAGACATATTTTTATGCAAAAGGATCAGAATTTGACATACACTAATCTGCTCCACATGTAAAAGCAAGCCTTTTGTGGGTTCTGGGAAGTTATTTTTCAATGGGTTTTTTATTTACTCAAAACATACCTAACTAAAATATGATGTATGTAAAAGGAAAATAGAAAAATGAATAAACTATGACAAATAAAGAGATTAAGCTAATAATTAAAAAAAAATACCCACAAAAAAATACCAGGTACAGATGATTTCACTGGTGAATTCTACACTTAAAGAATCAAAAAGACATCATAAGATAAGAAAACCATGGACCATTATCTCTTAAGAATACAGACATAAAAATCTTCAACAGAAATATTAGCATACCAAATCCAACAACATATGAAAAAAGATTATACACCACGACCAACTGGATTTTATCCCAGGAATGCAAAGTTGGTTTAATACAGAAAAATCTATTAATGTGACAGACCATATCAACAGATAAAATTAAAAGCCAAAAACCATATAATCAACACTAAATTGCAAAAAAAGCATTTGACAAAATCCAACACTATTTCACAATTAAAAAAAAAATCTAGGCATAGAAGGAAACTATGAACTATCAGCATGATAAATATCATCCATGAAAAACCCATAACTAACATCTAGTTAATTATGAAAGACTGGATGCATTCCTCTAAAAGTCAGCAACAACACAAGATGTCTGCTTTCTTCCACTAAACACTGTACTGGTAGTTGTAGCCAGGGCATTAGGACAAGTAAATAAAAAGATATCTAAATTAGAAAAGAAGAAATAAAATTATCCCTACTCACAGATGAGATGATATTGCACATAGAAAGTTCTAAGTAATCTACTCTTAGAACTAATAAATCAGGGGGCAGAGCAAGATGCTGGAGGAGTAGGAGACCTAAATTTTGTCTGGTCTCAGAAATTCAGCTGGATAGGGATCAAACCATTCTGAATACCTACGAACTCAATAGGAGATCGAAGAAAAGAATAGCAGCAACTCTCTGAACAGAAAAGTGACCACTTTCTGGAAGGTAGGACCTGCGGAGAAGTGAATCCGAGGATATTCGGGAGGATAGACGGCGGGGGAGGGGGCCTCCGTAGGCAGCTTCTGGCAAGTGATAGAGCGTGGAGCACAAAATTGGAACTTTTAGAAGTCGGCTCTGCTGAGGGACGTCATTCCAGTGGCTAAGCACGGGGTGGAACCCTCACGGGACAGTGTGGTCTCAGGACCCTCGGGGTCACAAAAAGACCGGGGGTGCCTGAGTGCGGCAGAGCTCCCAGGTATCAGAGTGGGGAAGCCGGCTGCAGAGACGGGAGCCGAGGCGGGGGCTCTCAGCTCAGGTTGCCATAAACTGTGATCCGCGGCACAGTCGGGCCACTGCTCCTCCAGCAGGGACCCAACAAGCAGCAGATCTGGGGAGACTCACCTTCCTCCCCCGGGAGAAGTGGTGCAGGAGCACACGGCAGGGATCTGCTGGGTTTGGAGACTCCACACAGGGTCGTGTGCCAGAGATAGAAACGCTCCATCACTGGCCGGGTGAGTGCGGAGTGCGGCCGGAGACTGGGTAGATGGGAGTGATTGACTGCTTTTCTCTGGGGGCTCACTGAGGAGCGGGGCCCCGAGTTCTCGGCTCCTCCAGGGTGGAGATTGGGAGGCCGCCATTTTGACTCTCGTCCTCCAAAGCTTTAGGGAAAGCTTGCAGGGAACAAAAGCTCCGGAGAGCAAACCCGAGCAGATTACTTAGCCAGGACCGGCAAGGGCAGGGCAATTCCGCCTCCAGCAAAGACATTTGGGAACCACGGCAACAGGCCCCTCCCCCAGAAGATCAGCAAGAACAGCCAGCCAAGACGAAATTTACCGATTAATGAGAAAGGCAGAACTCCAGAGCTACGGGAATACTGCACATAGAATCCACGGCTTTTTTACCATGATTCTTTAGTCTTTCAAAGTTAATTTTTTTTTGTCTTTTTTTTTTGAATTTTTCTTTTTCCCTTTTTCAACTAACATCTTATCAATCCCTTTTTTAAAAAATATTTTTATTTTTCATTTATAGAGTCATATTCTATCCCTTCATAGTAGTTACCCTTATTTTTGGCATATATATATATAAGTTGTTCTCTCTTTAAAATTTTGAGACACAGTTTCTTCTAAAACATCAAAATATACCCTAAATCTCTAGTGTATGGCTTTGTTCTAGTCTCCTGCCTGATCACATTCTCTCCCTTTTTTTTTTACTTTTTTTTTTTAATCCTCTTCTTTCTTTTTTCAAACAACCTCTTCTCAATTCCTTTTATAAAATCTTTTATAATTTTCATCTTTACACTCATATTCCATCCCTTCATCATATCAACCCTTATTTTTATACATATATAAGTTTTTCTTTCTTTAAAATTTTGGGAGGGACTTTCTTCTAACATACGAAAATACACCGAAAATCTAGTGTGTGGCACTGATCTATGCACCAGCCCGATCATATTTGATCATATTCTGGTTTTTTTTGTTCTGTTTTTGTTTGTTTTTATCTTTATCTTTTTCTTTTTCTTTTTTCTTTCTTTCCCTTTCTTTTCCCACTGCTTCAGGTCTTTTCTGATTTGTTTAGAGTATATTTTCTGGGGACGTTGTTACCCTGTTAGCATTTTGTTCTCTCATTCATCTATTCTCCTCTGGACAAAATGACAAGACGGAAAATTCACCTCAACAAAAGGAACAAGAGGCAGTACCGACTGCCAGGGACCTACTCAATACGGACATTAGTATGATGTCGGACCTAGAGTTCAGAATCACAATTTTAAAGATACTAGCTGGGCTTGAAAAAAGCATGAAAGTTATTAGAGAAACCCTTTCTGGAGAAATAAAAGAACTAAAATCTAACCAAGTTGAAATCAAAAAGGCTATTAATGAGGTATAATCAAAATGGGGGCACTAACTGCTAGGATAAATGAGGCAGAAGAAAGAATCAGTGATAGTGAGATAGAAGACCAAATGATGGAAAATAAAGAAGCTGAGAAAAAGAGAGATAAACAACTCCTGGATCACGAGGGCAGAATTCGAGAGATAAGTGATACCATAAGACAAAACAATATTAGAATAATTGGATTCCCAGAAGAAGAAAGAGAGAGAGGGGCAGAAGGTATATTGGAGCAAATTACAGCAGAGAACTTCCCTAACTTGGGGAAGGAAACAGGCATCAAAATCCAGGAGGCACAGAGAACCCCTCTCAAAATCAATAAAAATAGGTCAACACCCCGACATCTAATAGTAAAACTTACGAGTCTCAGAGACAAAGAGAAAATCCTGAAAACAGCACAGGGCAAGAGATCTGTAACCTACAATGGTAGAAACATTACATTGGCAACAGACCTATCCACAGAGACCTGGCAGGCCAGAAAGGACTGGCATGATATATTCAGAGCACTAAATGAGAAAAATATGCAGCCAAGAATACTATATCCAGCTAGGCTGACACTGAAAATAGAAGGAGAGATAAAAAGCTTCCAGGACAAACAAAAACTAAAGAAATTTGCAAACACGAAACCAGCCCTACAAGAAATCTTGAAAGGGGTCCTCTAAGCAAAGAGAGAGCCTAAAAGCAACATAGACCAGAAAGGAACACAGACAATATACAGTAACAGTCACCTTACAGGCAATACAATGGCACTAAATTCCTATCTTTCAATAGTTACCCTGTATGTAAATGGGCTAAATGCCCCAATCAAAAGACACAGGCTATCAGCTTGGATTAAAAAACAAGACCCATCGATATGCTGTCTGCAAGAGACTCATTTTAGACCCAAAGACACCCCCAGATTGAAAGTGAGGGGGTGGAAAACCATTTACCATGCTAATGGACACCAAAAGAAAGCTGGGGTGGCAATCCTTATATCAGACAAATTAGATTTTAAACCAAAGACTGTAATAAGAGATGAGGAAGGACACTATATCCTACTTAAAGGGTCTATCCAACAAGAAGAACTAACAATTGTAAATATCTATGCCCCTAACATGGGAGCAGCCAATTATATAAGGCAATTAATAACAAAAGCAAAGAAACACATTGACAACAATACAATAATAGTGGGGGACTTTAACACCCCCTCACTGAAATGGACAGCTCATCTAAACAAAAGATCAACAAGGAAATAAAAACTTTTAATGACACACTGGACCAAATGGACTTCACAGACATATTCAGAACATTCCATCCCAAAGCAACAGAATACACATTCTTCTCTAGTGCCCAGGGAACATTCTCCAGAATAGATCACATCCTAGGTCACAAATCAGGTCTCAACATGTACCAAAAGATTGGGATCATTCCCTGCATATTTTCAGACCACAATGCTTTGAAATTAGAACTCAATCACAAGAGGAAAGTCAGAAAGAAATCAAATACATGGAGGCTAAAGAACATCCTACTGACGAATGAATGGGTCAACCAGGAAATTAAAGAAGAATTTAAAAAATTCATGGAAACCAATGAAAATGAAAACACAACTGTTCAAAATCTTTGGGATGCAGCAAAGGCAGTCCTAAGAGGAAAGTATATAGCAATACAAGCCTTTCTCAAGAAACAAGAAAGGTCTCAAATACACAACCTAACCCTACACCTAAAGGAGCTAGAGAAAAAAACAGCAAATAAAGCCTAAACCCAGCAGGAGAAGAGAAATAATAAAGGTCAGAGCAGAAATCAATGAAATAGAAACCAAAAGAACAGTAGAACAGATCAACGAAACTAGGAGCTGGTTCTTTGAAAGAATTAACAAGACTGATAAACCCCTGGCCAGACTTATCAAAAAGAAAAGACAAAGGACCCAAATCAACAAAATCATGAATGAAAGAAGAGAGATCACAACCAACACCAAAGAAATACAAACAGTTATAAGAACATATTATGAGCAACTCTATGCCAGCAAATTAGATAACCTGGAAGAAATGGATGCATTCCTAGAGATGTATCAACTACCAAAACTGAACCAGGAAGAAATAGAAAACCTGAACAGACCTATAACCACTAAGGAAATTGAAGCAGTCATCAAAAGTCTCCCAACAAACAAAAGCCCAGGACCAGATGGCTTCCCAGGGGAATTGTACCAAACATTTAAAGAAGAATTAATACCTATTCTTCTGAAACTGTTCCCCAAAATAGAAATGGACAGAAAACTTCCAAACTCGTTTTATGAGGCCTTGATCCCAAAACCAAAGACCCCATCAAAAAGGAGAATTACAGACCAATATCCTTGATGAACATGGATGCAAAAATTCTCACCAAAATACTAGCCAATAGGATCCAACAGTACATTAAAAGGATTATTCACCACGACCAAGTGGGATTTATCCCTGGGCTGCAAGGTTGGTTCAACACCTGCAAATCAGTCAACGTGATACAATACATTAACAAAAGAAAGAACAAGAATCATATGATCCTCTCAATAGATGCAGAAAAAGCATTTGACAAAGTACAGCATCCTTTCTTGATCAAAACTCTTCAGAGTATAGGGATAGAGGGTACATACCTCAATATCATAAAAGCCATCTATGAAAAACCTACAGCAAATATTCTCAATGGGGAAAAACTGAGAGCTTTCCCCCTAAGGTCAGGGACGCAGCAGGGATGTCCACTATCACTACTGCTATTCAACATAGTATTAGAAGTCCTAGCCACAGCAATCAGACAACAAAAAAGAAATAAAAGGCATCCAAATCAGCAAAGAAGAAGTCAAACTCTGTTTGCAGATGATATGATACTTCATATGGAAAACCCAAAAGACTCCACCCCAAAACTGCTAGAACTCATACAGGAATTCAGGGAAGTGGCAGGATATAAAATCAATGCACAGAAATCAGTGGCATTCCTATACACCAACAACAAGACAGAAGAAAGAGAAATTAAGGAGTCGATCCCACTTACAATTGCACCCAAAATCATAAGATACCTAGGAATAAATCTAACCAAAGAGGCAAAGGATCTGTACTCAGAAAACTATAAAATACTCATGAAAGAAATTGAGGAAGACACAAAGAAATGGAAAAACGTTCCATGCTCATGGATTGGAAGAACAAATATTGTGAAGACGTCAATGCTACCTAGAGCAATCTACACATTCAATGCAATCCCTATCAAAATACCATCCACTTTTTTCAAAGAAATGGAACAAATAATCCTAAAATTTGTATGGAACCAGAAAAGACACCGAATAGCCAGAGGAATGTTGAAAAAGAAAAGCAAAGCTGGTGGCATCACAATTCCGGACTTCCAGCTCTATTAGAAAGCTGTCATCATTAAGACAGTATGGTACTGGCACAAAAACAGACACATAGATCAATGGAACAGAATACAGAGCCCAGAAATGGACCCTCAACTCTATGGTCAACTAATCTTTGACAAAGCAGGAAAGAATGTCCAATGTAAAAAAGATAGTCTCTTCAACAAATGGTGTGGGAAAATTGGACAGCCACATGCAGAAGAATGAAACTGGACCATTTCCTTACACCATACACAAAAATAGACTCAAAATGGTTGAAAGACCTAAATGTGAGACAGGAATCCATCAAAATCCTAAAGGAGAACACAGGCAGCAACCTCTTCCGCCTCAGCCACAGCAACTTCTTCCTAGAAACATCACCAAAGGCAAGGGAAGCAAGGGCAAAAATGAACTACTGGGACTTCATCAAGATAAAAAGCTTTTGCACAGCAAAAGAAACAGTCAACAAAACCAAAAGACAACCGACACAATGGGAGAAGATATTTGCAAATGACATACCAGATAAAGGGCTAGTATCCAAAATCTATAAAGAACTTATCAAACTCAACACCCAAAGAACAAATGATCCAATCAAGAAGACATGTGCAGAAGACATGAACAGACATTTCTCCAAAGAAGACATCCGAATGGCCAACAGACACATGAAAAAGTGCTCAACATCGCTCGGCATCAGGGAAATCCAAATCAAAACCTCACTGAGGAACCACCTCACACCAGTCAGAATGGCTAAAATTAACAAGTCAGGACATGACAGATGTTGGCGGGGATGTGGAGAAAGGGGAACCCTCCTGCACTGTTGGTGGGAATGCAAGCTGGTGAAGCCACTCTGGAAAACAGTATGGAGGTTCTGTTGAAAGTTGAAAATAGAGCTACCATACAATCCAGCAATTGCACTACTGGGTATTTACCCCAAAGATACAAATGTAGGGTCCGAAGGGGTACGTGCACCCTGATGTTTATAGCAGCAATGTCCACAATAGCCAAACTGTGGAAAGAGCCAAGATGTCCATCGATAGATGAATGGATAAAGAAGATGTGGTATATATATACAATGGAATATTATGCAGTCATCAAAAGGAATGAGATCTTGCCATTTGCAAAGATGTGGATGGAACTGGAGGGTGTTATGCTGAGCGAAATAAGTCAATCAGAGAAAGACATGTATCATATGACCTCACTGATATGAAGAATTCTTAATCTCAGGAAACAAACTGAGGGTTGCTGGAGTGGGGTGGGGTGGGAGGGATGGGGTGGCTGGGTGATAGACATTGGGGAGGGTATGTGCTATGGTGAGCGCTGTAAATTGTGCAAGACTGTTGAATCACAGATCTGTACCTCTGAAACAAATAATGCAATATATGTTAAGAAAAAAAAAAAGAAAAAGATAGTAGGAGGGGAAGAATGAAGGGGGGGAAATCGGAGGGGAGATGAACCATGAGAGACAATGGACTCTGAGAAACAAACTGAGGGTTCTAGAGGGGAGGGGGTGGGGGGATGGGTTAGCCTGGTGATGGGTATTAAAGAGGGCACGTTCTGCATGGAGCACTGGGTGTTATGCACAAACATTGAATCATGGAACACTACATCAAAAACTAATGATGTAATGTATGGTGATTAACATACCAATAAAAAATTTAAAAAAAGAACTAATAAATTAGTTCACCATAGTTGCAGGATACAAAATCAATATAAAAATCAATCATATTCCTATTATCTAGCAATAAACAATACAAAAATAAAATTAAGAAAACAATTCCATTTATAATAGCATCAAAATGAATAAAGTGTTGCTTAGAAGGAAATTTAACAAATGAAGTATAATATTCATATCCTGAAAAATACAAAACACTGTTCAAAGAAATTAAAGATGCTCTATGTGAATGGAAAGACATCCCACAGTCATGGTTCAAAAGCCGTAATACTGTTAAGATGGCAAGATTTTCCAAACTGATTTACAGATTCAATGCAATATCTATAGAATCCCAGACAGCTTCTTTGCAGAAATGAACAAGTTGATCCTAAAATTTATATAGAAACTCAAGGAATTCAGAATAGCCAAAACAGTCTTGAAAAGGGAAATCAAAGTTAGAGGATTCATACCTCTGATTGTAAAAGTTACTACAAAGCAAATGTAATCAAGGCAGCATTGTACTGGCACAGGACAGACATATAGATGAAAGGATACAAGTGAGTGTCCAGAAATAAGCTTTGGATTTGTCAGAGGCTTCATAGACATGACACCAAATGCAAGCAACAAAAGAAAGAACTGATAAATAAAACTTCATGAAAACTAAAACCATCTGTACTTCAAAGGACCACAAACACACCTCACAGCATGGGAGAAAATATTTGCAAATCCTACATCTAACAAGGTACTTGTATCTAGAATATATAAAGAACTCTTACCACTCAAAAATAAAAATGTAAATAACCCAACGAAAAAAATAGAGAAAAGATTAAATTGAAATTTCTCAAAAAAAAGATACTAAAATGATTAAAAAGCCCATAAAAAAGATGCTCAATATCACTTGTTATTAGGGAAATGCAAATCAAAACCACAATGACATACCACTTCAACCCAGTAACTTGGCTAGAATCAAAAAGTCAGATAACAGGAATTTATAAGGATGTAGAAAAACTGAAACCTTCATACATTGCTTGTGGGAACTTGAAATGGTGTGGCTGCTTTGATAAACAGTTTGGCAATTCCTCAAAAAATTAAATATACAATTATTATTTTACCAAGAAATTTTACTCCCAAGTTTATACCAAAGAGAAATAAACATATATCCACACAAAAATTTATTCCCAAATGCATTATTCATAATATCCAAAATGTGGAAACCACTTAAACGTTCACTAATATGTCATATAGTATGTGGTATACGTGAATAAACAAAATGTGGTATAGCCATGAAATGAAATATTATTCAGCATTAAAAAGGAATAGAATACTGATACATGCTTCAACATAGATTAACCTTAAAAACATGCTAAATAAAAGAATATGGTCACAAAAGATCACATATTATTTGATCCTATTTTTATGAAATGTCCAGAATAGGCAAATCTATAAAGACAGAAATTAGTGATTGTCTAGGGATGAGGGGAGGAGTGGGGATTGAAGGGTGATTGCTAAAGGGTTTCTTCTGGGGGCAATTTCAGTGTTTCAAATTGTGGTGATTCTTTTTTTTTTTTTTTTAAAGATTTTATTTATTTATTTGAGAGAGAGAATGAGAGAGAGAGAGCACATGAGAGGGGGGAGGGTCAGAGGGAGAAGCAGACTCCCTGCTGAGCAGGGAGCCTGATGTGGGACTCGATCCCGGGACTCCAGGATCATGACCTGAGCTGAAGGCAGTTGCTCAACCAACTGAGCCACCCAGGCGCCCAAAATTGTGGTGATTCTTGTACAATTCTGGAATATACCAGAAACCACTGAATTGTATAGTTTAAATGGGTAAATTGTATGGTATGGTAAATTATGTCTTACTAAAGCTGTTACCTGCCTCCACCCCAAAAAAGGGTATATATATTCAGCATTGGCACTAGGTACTATAAGAATTTAAAATATATTTATTACTGGTTTCCATACATATAATAAGACCTATAGAAAGAAGACACAGATATATTTTTATATTAAACACCACACTCAGAACACATCTGCCTTATTTTTAGACCCTAAATTTCAGTATTTTTTAAACTACTGACATGAATAAAAGTAGGATATATCTTAAAATCAAGGTATAATTTAATGTAGTTTACCACTCTTCCTAAGAACTATTAGTTATCCTTTCTCGGTAACTTAGAATCAAACAAAATCTAATGGAAAACAATTTGTGTTATACAGGTCAAAGCGCATTGCAAATTCATGCAAGAAGTCTCATACTACGAGATCTGAAATTGTCAGAGAAGCCTTTGTCAAGATTTGGGCTCAAAGAAATCTTTGAAGAATAGGCAATGTGCAGATTGTGAGAAAAAGCAAGAAAAAACTTTCGGGCACTTTTTATGGAATTTCTGCAGATGCCTATACCTTTAAAATTCCGTTTTGCTTCTACTTCTGTGCCCTTGCTTTTAAACATACTGGACACATACATCTGCTGCATATAATTATCCAAATAAAGAATGAGGTTCATGTCCTTCCCTTTTATAAGTCACACATATTACCAATACAAATACTTCACACCATTCAAGAAAAAAACAGGTAAAAATAAAGCATTTTTTAAATAAAAGAGGGAATTATAATAATTCTCTGATTATCTATTGTCTTACTCATACATGAGCAACAATTGTATTTATAGGAAATCTAAGTTCATATGGTGATTTTACATTTTACATAATTTATTTTATCTTCCTCAAATATCACATCACCAGCTATACAACTAACTAAGACCATAAAACAACACAGGATAAGCCCATGCATTATTTCCTTTAAAAACTAGACAAACAGTGTAATTGTTAAGAGCCTGGGCTGGTTTCAAAGCCAAAACCCTGTTATTACTACCTGTAAGATCTTGTGCGTGATCCTTAACCTCTGAGTCTCAATGTCCTCATCTTAAAGTGAGAATAATAATTATCATCTAGCTATGGAAAAATGGATTTGTTTTCATGGTCCTTATATGAACTGGGTATCAGAACTACTCAAATAAAAGACCACTAAACCAGAGCTGAGGTAGACTTCAGGGAAATGGATTTATGTAGTTGAAGAAAACTGGACAAAGCTGTAAATATACTTTCTGCTTCCAGATAAGGATATAGGTTTGAGATATTATTAAGTTTGGTTTCAGAATCAAAAGTGTCCCATTATTGTAAAAATTCCCTTAAAAGGCAATACAGATATTGTTTGTGAAACTTTCCGAATAGTGACACAAAAATGACTGTGGGACAGCAAAGATAATATTCTCTGGTCTAGCAAAATCCTTCCTGTCAGTACGTCTGGGTGATCTCTCGTTAGAGACTCTGAAACAGTGAAAGCTATGCTAAGGTGTGCTGAAACTGGTCCTGCTGTCTCTCAGCATCTACCTCACCTACACAAAGATTTTGCATCCTTGACTAATTAACTCAGGATCCCAATCTAACCTACAAAGGATGTTTGTGTAAGTGCCAGACCTTCCCAGGATCCATAACCTCATAGGCTGTTATGCACACATAACCATATAATACATTTAAAATGCTTAGCAGGATGCCTGTTACAGAGTAAGCCCTAAATAAACACTAGTTAAGACTATGATAAAGGTGATGACATTGATTATGAAATGAACAGATGCACAGATGATGTCACATTCTATTTTGGTGGATGATCAATAAGACAGAGTGGGGAGGGATGCTTCTTTTGCTCTTCTAAAAGCTAGTGACATGAAAGAATAGGGATTTTAATTAGTTTAATCTTACTCCTCCTCATTTTAAAGAATTTTAAAGATAACTAAAGGCAAAGTGGTGGTCTAGAGATTACATCAACGAACACTTTTTTCCTTTGTCTTTAAACTAAAAACTGAATGACAGATATTAAGCTGGAATCCAACATTTCAAAAGTAGTAGTTTTTGTGATTCAGAGCCAGTCTGTTTTCAATGTTTAATACAACAATGGTTCAATGACTTAGGAGACAACCCTGTAAGATCATCTGGAAGACACAGATACAAAATCTAAAGGCCCCTCAGAGTGAAAGTAATACATAGGACTGAATTACTGCAAGCTTCTGCCTCTGTCTCATACTAAAGCTCTGCCATTACCAGCTCTGTGGCCTCAGGCAAAATAATCTCTCTATGTCTCATTACACTCGTAAAATGGGGCAAGTAGAAGCTACCTCTTAAGTTGTGTGGGCATTATCATTTTGCCATTATAAGCATTATCAAAATGTCTTAATTTAAAAAGATGGAAGAAAGGAAGCCAAGATTATTCAGAAGCCATGACATTGTGTCTATCCTCCTTTCCAGCTTCATCTATAAAATAGCCCTCAACTCTTCCTATATTTCAGATACATCAAAATATTAAATTCTCCTTAATTACACTCTATCTAATTCATTCATTCTCAAACATTAGTTAAGCACCTACAATCTTTCAGAGCTCTGAAATACAACAATGAAACAACAGGGACTCTGTTATCACGGAATTTACAATCTGGTAAAAAGCTAGTATTATACCATTACTGATATTGCTCCCTTAATCTAAACATAATTCTCTACTATCATCCTGAACAGATTCAGGAAACATCTTCCAATACACTGAAAAAATCTGGATCTATCCGCCCTCCTTCTCTTGTTACAATTTTTTTAACCTTGAATATAGGACTTAAAACACTGGGTCACAGAGAACAATTAGTGTATAAACGGTAAATTCCATTATGGAAAGGATGATGTGTTTTGTTTTTATATATGGTCTTCTGTCTGTTTATCCCACAGCTCTACCAAGCTGTATCTATCACCAGACATTACATATAAATAAATATACATGCACATAATAATAATACCTATATTCCTTTGGCATTTTATATTTTCAAAACACTTTCTCACACATCTCTTCTTTTAACCTCACAGTAACTTCTAAAATGTATAAATGTGAAAGAAAAGAAGAGTGCTTTAGTGAGTTGCCAAAAGATAGAACTGGGGAGTCTAGAACAAAAAAATTCCAACTTCAGTTCCAGTGATTTTTCTCCCATGATCCATTAACTCTTCTAAGAGATATCCTACAATCTGTCAATTTTCAGATGGGCTTTGAAGAAACACTTGAGCAGATTGGAAGTTAGAAATGAGAAAGATCAGGAGCAGGAAAGATTTACTACCTTTTTAGAAAGGATAAAAAAACTACTGTTAGCAAATGACAAGCCTAAACTCAAAAGACAATTCTAAATCAATAACTTCTGGCACTACTTATCTGCTAAAATATAACTTAGGTCAAAACTTCTTCACCTGGGGCACCTGGGTGGCTCAGTCGTTAAGTGTCTGCCTTTGGCTCAGGTCATGTTCTCAGGGTCCTGGGATGGAACCCTGCATTGGGCTTCCTGCTCAGCGGAAAACCTGCTTCTCCCTCTCCCACTCCCCCTGCTTGTGTTCCCTCTCTTGCTGTCTCTCTCTCTGTCAAATAAATAAAATCTTTAAAAAAAAAAAAAAAAAAAAAACCTTTAAAAAAAAAAAACTTTTTCACCTGTAGGAGCTGCCAAAATCTTTGACTTCTATCCATAGCACTAAGGTTCAGGGGTATGTTCGTCTCCCAAAAATAAACCTTATGATATTGGTTACTGTACTCATTAAAGGTATGGTTTGTTTTCCTACATATGCATGTACATGCACATGTATATGTGTGTATGACTCTGTCATTGTGCAAAAGAAGTACTAGACAAGCTCCTAGTTAATATTGCTCTCTCATGGGGCGCCTGGGTGGCTCAGTCGTTAAGCGTCTGCCTTCGGCTCAGGTCATGATCCTGGGGTCCTGGGATCGAGCCCCGCATCGGGCTCCCTGCTCGGCGGGAAGCCTGCTTCTCCCTCTCCCACTCCCCCCGCTTGTGTTCCCTCTCTCGCTGTGTCTCTCTCTGTCAAATAAATAAAATCTTTAAAAAAAAAAAAAATATTGCTCTCTCACAAATATTCTACACTTTCAATACTGTGATTCTCACTGAAGAAAGGGGCAACTGGACAGAATCCAGTGACCTGAGACTGGAATTCATGAACTATCACCTTAGATCCAGCCAATTCTTTCTGTTATCTAATCTTTTCTTTTTTTGGACAATCAACTGTGATTTAAACCGTTATTTTTCAACATGTATGCTTGAACATTTTGGTTGATGTTAGTCTAGAAATGTATGCTTAAGGAAGCATTTCGGTCAGTCAAGGGAATTATAACTGCCTAAAACAGAGTAGGTTGAAATCATCATGTTCTACATTTTCAAAGACTAACAGATAGACTTTCCTGATTTCCATCGACCTGTGTTCTTTAACCTGGCCACTACTTCCACAGTCATTTGGACAAGCTCACACCATGAAGCAAGAACTTTTTCCACTGCTACTGAGCTTATCACTTTCTCCTAAACTCAGGGTTGATGACAGAGTGAATGGTATATTATTATCTGTAAAAAAAATCTGTAAAAAAAAAAAAAAAAAAAAAGGGAGGGTGCTTTGTAGCTGAGTGGGGGGATGGTGGGTGGAGGGAGAGACAAGAGGACAAATTCTAAAGCAAGAAGAGATCCCTATCTGTTAGAAATTTGCTAGGTTCAAAATGTAACCCACATATACACTAAATGTTGCTCTTTATTCTACCTCTACAACTTTGCACAACTACTTTCTAAAAGGATCTTAGTCCAGGCATTTTTTCCAAGCTCTCTCAAGTTTTAATTATCAATTCACATGATAAGTCTAAAACCAAGTGTAGAACCAGATTTACTGCCGTGTGGGCAAGGGTCTGTGCATAAAATATCAGCCCTGTTGGCCAACTGACAGCTCTCGTTGTTTGTACACTCTTGCAATTACTTCCAGGTCATTAGACCCATCTTGAGTAGGTATTTTACTGTCATTAAGAAAAGTGGTGTAATGACATTCAGTGATTAAGAAATTATAGCAATAAAAGAGGGGAGAAGTGATGCCAACAGGAGAAGTATAGGCATTGAATTTTAGCCAAATTTTGAAAAATTTGAGCTAAATTTTATATGAAAGAAATATTAATGGGCGCCTGGGTGGCTCAGTTGGTTAAGCGACTGCCTTCGGCTCAGGTCATGATCCTGGAGTCCCTGGATCGAGTCCCGCATCGGGCTCCCTGCTCGGCAGGGAGTCTGCTTCTCCCTCTGACCCTACCCCTCTCATGTGCTTGCTCTCTCATTCTCTCTCTCTCAAATAAATAAATAAAAAAATCTTTAAAAAAAAAAAAAAAAAAAAAAAGAAATATTAAGATGAAAACCAGCATTTTAAATTAACAAGTCAAGAAATGACAGATGTTGGCGAGGATGCAGAGAAAGGGGAACCCTCCTACACTGTTGGTGGGAATGCAAGCTGGTGCAGCCACTCTGGAAAACAGTATGGAGGTTCCTCAAAAGTTGAAAACAGAGGTACCCTACGACCCAGCAACTGCATTACTGGGTATTTACCCCAAAGATACAAATGTAGTGATCTGAAGGGGCATATGCACTCCAATGTGTATAGCAGCAATGTCCACAATAGCCAAACTATGGAAAGAGCCTAGATGTCCATCAACAGATGAATGGACAAAGATGTGATATATATATATACACAATAGAATATTATGCAGCCATCAAAAAAATGAAATCTTGTCATTTGCAACGACGTGGATAGAACTAGAGAGTATTATGCTAAGCGAAATAAGTCAATCAGAGAAAGACAAGTATCATATGATCTCACTGATATGAGGATTTTGAGAAACAAGACAGAGGATCATAGGGGAAGGGAGGGAAAAATGAAACAAAACGAAACCAGAGAGGGAGACAAACCATAAGACACTCTTAATCTCAGGAAACAAACTGAGGGTTGCTGGAGTGGTGGGGGGTGGGAGGGATGGGGTGGCTGGGTGATGGATACTGGGGAGGGTATGCGCTATGGTGAGCTGTGAATTGTGTAAGACTGATGAATGACAGACCTGCACCCCTGAAACAAATAATACATTATATGTTAATTAAAAAATTTAAAAATCAAATAAAAAAGCAAATGGAAAAGGACCACATTGGGAGACAGAAATATAATTAACAAACTCCTTTATCTAAACTTTCATTAAAGACAAACAATCAAATGTCGGGATATAAAAAAAAAAAAGAGGGGGGGCGCCTGGGTGGCTCAGTTGTTAAGCATCTGCCTTCGGCTCAGGTCAATGATCCCGGGGTCCTGGGATCAAGCCCCACATCAGACTCCCTGCTTCGCGGGAAGCCTGCTTCTCCCTCTCCCACTCCCCTTGCTTGTGTTCCCTCTCTCGCTGTGTCTCTCTCTGTCAAATAAATAAATAAAATCTTAAAAAAAGAAGAAGAAAACCAGCATTTTCATACTTTGATTATCAGTAGATTTGTCTTATTCAACAAAAGCATATTGAGGGCCTATAGTCAGCCAGACACTGTTCCAGGTGCTAAAGGATAGGGCTTTGGATAAGATAGACAAGGCTCTCAGTTCAGAGAATTTATTTCTAAGTGAGATGAAATAGGCAGATGAACACATGTACTAGAAGCTATTCACTAGTCATTTAAGTGCCATGAAGAAAAAAAAACTAGGTAACAGACCTAAACAGAAGTCCTTCCTGAGGTCTCACACTAAAACTTAGACCTAAATGACAGAAAGTACCTAGTCATTTGGAAATCAAGTAAAAGCTGGGACAGCTGAAACAAAGGCTTTGGAGACAGCAATAAATTTAGTTGTGTTTTAGGAATAACAACAACAAAAAAGGTCAATGTGACTAGAGAATACTGACCTAGGAAGGGGTTGGAGCAGTCAGGGACTAGATTGTATAAGACCTAGTAAACCCAAATACTGTATTAAATATTTATTGAAAACCTAGTATGTGTCAGGCACTATTCTAAATTCTGGGGGTTGTATCAGTAAACAAAAAAGGCAAATTCCATGACTGCAGGGAGCTTACTTTCTAGTTGTTAGAGATAGATTCTTAAAGTTTTAAAAATATAAGTGCTATGGAGAAAAATAAGTAGTATGCAACGGGAGCCGGTGAGGGGAAGCATACTATATTATATAGAGTAGTGTGGTAGATGAAGGATGACTGAAAATTCTTTGCCACTCCTTATACTGAGATGTTGAATCTGATTCCATTATCCTTAAACCTGAGCTAGATTTGATCACTTACTTGACCAGCAGGATACAGTAAAAGTGATTTTCTGAAACTTATGAGGCTAGAACATAAGAATCCTTGCAGCTACTGTCTCTTAGAACACTCTCTCTGGGAACCCTGAGAGCACCATGCTGGAGTGTCATGTGTGGACTCTCTGGTTGTGGTAGGCAGCATCTCAAATGGCTCCCGATGATCACAACTTCCTAATACCCATATCCTTGTGTATTCCCTTACCTTGAGTATGAACTGGACCTAGTGACTCACTTCTAACAAAGAGAATACCACAAACATGTTTGGATGTCACTCCCGACATTAGGTTTCAAAAAACTATGTCTTCTGTCTGGCTTGCTCTCCCTTGCTCTCCCTCTACCAGATCCCTCACCACAGGGAACCCAAACTGTTATGTTGTGGTCAATCAATGAAGAGGCCCATGGAGCAGGGACCTAATGTCTGTGACCAACCATCAAAAACACTTAAGACTGCCAACAGCTGCCTGAGTTTGAAAGCTGTTCCTCCCCAGCTGGAGTCTTGAGACAAAACTTCAGAAAACACTGCGATTGCAACTTTGTGAGAAACCCTGAGCCAGAGAACTCAACTAAGTTCCACCTGAATTTCTGACCCACATAAACTGTGATTTAATAATATTTGTTATTTTAAGCCACTATGTTTTGGGATAGTCCGTTAAACAGCAACAAACAACTAATATACTGGAAGACAATCCTAGTTGATGCCAACCTTCTGTTCATCCCTGACAAAGTGCAAGCATGTGAGTGAAGCCTCCTTATGAGTAAACCGCCCAAAACACCACTAAATGACCTCTGTCAATGCCAACTGCAATAGAAAATTCCTCCAGCCAGGCTATGCCCAAATTTCTGACCCACAAAATTATAAGCTATAATAAAAACGGTGGTTGTTTTTAATGAGGTACTATATACTGGCTACCTGAACATAATAAAAAAATAAATAAATAAATAAAGAGTTAACATAAAAAAATGGTGGTTGTTGTAAGCCACTATGTTTTGGGGTGTTTAATATGCAACAATAGACAACTGGAATAGGCGGTCAGGAATACCCCTTGATAAGGTGACATCTGAAGAAACATCTAAAAGAAATAAGGGAGTGAGACATGCCAGTATCAGCCAAAGGAAGTAACTAGGAAAGGACCTAAATGAAAGCATACTAGGCACATTCAAGGAACAGCAAGTAGCCCTCTGGCTAAAGTGCAGTAAGTAAAGAATAGAGGAGAGGAGATGGTAGGAGATGAGCTCAGAGAGGAAGCAGCATGGCAGATCATGAAGGCCATTTAAAGGACTGGCATTTACTGTGAGTGAATTGCAGAGTTCTGAGCAGTAGCTCCAAGTTTTGAGTGGAATAGAGTATCATGAAATTCTTTTAGTCCTTCTCCCTTCACTTATAATAGCCATGTCCAAATAATGAGAGCCCCACGCCTACATCAGACACCCTTCATAGCATCAAGCACTCAACAACAACCAGTCATTTTCAAACTTGTCCTCAGAGAATGGCTCATGGACTCGAGTCTGTGTGTGGCCTGTGCCTTCACTTCTTCCCACCCTTCTTCTTCGCCCGGTCATATACAGCGTCAGTGCTTTAATTTTTGGGGTGTTTACATTAACTTGCAGTTGTTAACCTAGTTGTGTTGCAGAATGTTTCAGACAGTGCCAGAGGCTATAAATAAATAACAGTTATTTCAGGTCTGCCTAGCAAACAAGCATGTGGATTCTGTTGAGACCCCAGAGACTATGACTGCTGCAGTGCTGAATACCTCAAACAGGACTAAAAGCAGGTTTCTCAAGGAATACTAAGCAGACACATTCCAGGTGACACAGTTATGTCTCCCATCAACATACATCTCCTGATTGCCACCAAGACCAATAAATAGATCTCTCTGTCATATGCACTTGGAATAAACCTCAGCTAACCAGAGCCTAATTATTTCACATTACCAACCAGATTTCTTATCTCTCTTCAAACTTTAGCAACTGACAGATAACCAAAACAAAGTTTCCCAAGGATTTTTTTTTTTAATTTATGCTGTCATCTAGAGCAGTGGGTCTCAAATTTTTCAATAAGGAAGACCTATTTTTTAACATCTCATTAAGTACCAATATCTAGCTCTATGCACTTGAACCAGGTATTTCATCTCTCTGTGCCTTGGTTTCTACACTTGTAAAATGGAAACGAAACTATCTATGTCATAGAGTTAATGAGCATTTAAATGCTTAGGAAAGCACCTGACCTATAGTTAACAGTCAACAAATATTAGTCCGTCATCATTTACAAATAGTACTGACTACTCTCTCCACACAATAGTAGTTATTAACCATTTTTTCCAAGAAAAAGTCTTGACCATTTACAATAAATTCAGGAGCACTTATAAATGAATTTATAATTCATTATCCATTAAAGAATTACATACCCTTGAAACATAGTACATATCTGACAAAGAAACAGTGATGACTGAGTTAGTTAAGCCTCAAGAATATATGATCATCATAGAGTTCATGAATCTCTGGCCCAGGGAAGAGAGCACTTTTGTTTCCATCCACTCCATCATTTCTATTGCTAGTACTTTACAATGAAAATTGTTGTACAGAACCATGACACCTGCCCCAGAAAGTGTCTCACTTAGCAAAGAACATAATTTAAAAATACATTAGTGTGTTTTAAGAGAAAGGTGCAGATAATTTGAATTCAGAACTCTTGAGCAACAAAACTGAAACAAAACAAAAATGTCCTTCAGCTTCACTTTCAATTATGTAGTAAATTCAACTAATCAGAATTCCTCTTTCTTTGGCACTGTAACTGGTTAAAATTTATAACAATGCCATTTCACTAAAGTACCTCAGTATGCAAACTGGCAACCCACTGCTTGGTCTATATACTTTTTATTGTAGGCATCTCCATCTTCTGACAAAATGTCACCTAATATATAGACTATGAGCCATGGAAAACGGCTAAGGGTGGTCAATTTTCTCCTCTGGCAGATTTCTGATCTCCTTATAATAAGTAAACTATTCATGGAAAAATAACTTCTCTCTCATCTGATCTAATTGTGAGTTTATACATTAATTTCAAATAAAAGTGGAGGTACAATTTTCTGATTTACTGAACATCTACTATGTTCTCATATGGAAGGGAAAGTAGAGAAGACAGAGAGCTGAAAATGTCATCCAATCATATTCACTAGTAGTGAAATTACATAATATACTGTAAATCTGAATTATGACAAAGTTTTAGTTACTAGATAACGATTGCCTTTATCTAGTTTAACTTCACTAACATGTTTTTGGACTTTACATAGTGGGAGAAAGAAATATTCTCCAATGAACTATAACAGAACAAGTTTGTAAGGAAGCAAAATGTGTTTTAGAAAAAAGGAAAAAAGGATAAACGAATATGGTTTTGGTGTGGGAACTATTCATAGTATCATTAAAGAATCTACCCATTTTATTAATTTTTCCTTCATACTCGTTTTCACATTTGCCTTTCTTAGCAACAAGAGATTCCTTATAGACAAGCCAAAGTGCAAAATTAAATGCTATTGTGACATCTAATTACTAAGAATAATTCTGTCTTATGAACAAGAGAACATATTATTGTTAATCTTTGGTACTGAACCTGGATCAAAATGTTGATTTTTTTTCTTCCCCAAATCAGCTGCTCGCACCCATTTAAAGTCCCTGTCTGTTATCATGCTTGTCTTGGAATTCCATGTCTATTTGTAGGCTGCTATTTGAAGTTAGAGATGGACTAGGGATGCCTCACCTAGGTATTTACTCCAAGAAACTCTTGATAGTATGGGTTAATTATCTCTCATCTCACTTCCCATTACCACTTACTCAATTAAATACAAATTTGAATGGAAAAGCAGTTTTCTTCCCACACAAATGTTTGTTTTTAGCCTAATGCTCTTTCCAAACAACTGACTGCCATGGTGGCAGGTACTTTGTACAGAGTGTCTCAGAGTAAGTAAAAATCATTAAAAATGACTAATTAGCCAGCAGACAGGAAGCTGCTATTTTCATGCCCAGGTGAGAACCAGAATTCTCCCTACAGATTTCATATACAGCACATAAAATGGGAGAGAGGTAAAGGTTGAAGAAAACAATGTTTCCTTTTAACCTTCTTTCTCCCTGATCAAAACTCTATTTCAAAAGCGTATCATAGGCTACAAAACTTGCTTGAGCCTTTTGGTTACCTGAGTACCAATTACTGCTGCCTTTCTAGAATATCCATCCAATATCTGTCCTTTCATGGGTCAATTGTTTGTGATGTGTATGAAGAGTGTAGTCATTGGTCCGTTAGCCATAATTAGATTCTGCTACTTCCCTCACCAAATCAAAACCCATGATTGTATTTCCAGAGAAATGTTTCTAAGCACAAGGTCATAAAGACACTACCAATTTCAGTTTAACCTGTCTCTTCAATTGACTACTTAAACTGACAACTCTAATTGTCCAATAGTGGACACATTTATGCATTAAAATGTCTGGTTACATTGTTCTAAACCAAAGGATAATCTGACTTCGATAATCAGGTCTGAATTTAGAGACTAACTGCACATCATCCTTTAACCTTTAAAATGAGTTGCCCTTATAATTTAGCAGAATCCTCTGCACATTTGTCTAAAACCAAAAGAGATGAAAATGAAGAGATTATTCTCTGTGACTGAAAAGTGACAAAGAAATGACACCCCAAGTCTTCAATTTCAAAAGGGTTATGAAATCTATGTTCTTACTGCATACTTGCTGGGTTTATAATTTGTTCACTGCCCACTGCTTTCATTTGCATGAAAAAAGGAGGGAAAGGTCAATATATTCCTTTTAAAGTGTCTAAACTTCAATTGCAGAAAGCACTATTTAATGGATGGTATCTCTCTTTCACTCTCTCCTTCTCTCCCTCTACCTCTTTCCCAAAGACACAACTTCATAATGTAGATTCGTGTTTGGTTTCAGAAAAATCTGAGTCTTAATCTTAACTCTACCCCAAGAAGCCAAATAACACAGAAAAAAAAAAAAAATCCATCTTTTTTTTCACTATCGTTTGTTTCTGGAGTATAAAGATTATTTTACAACCTACTCAGTTACTAGCAGTATCTTGCATATGTTTAACAGATAGTCATTAAATGTCTGCTTGTTTGCATATCACTGCATACATTTATAAAAAGGCCAAATAGAAATGAAGTAAATTATGTATGTTTACTAGGGACTACAGTCACTCCCTCAGAGAGATTATAACCATACACCTACCAGTTTAAGGCAACAATAAAAATGTGTCCTCAGGGAAAGACAATCCATAGGTAATTATCAGTTGTTATTAGTTGTTTAGATTTCTCTATCACTTGTCTACTCGGCTATACCAAAGAAACAGCTTTTCTTCTGATTCCTGTACTGACTCGAAATTGTAGATTCTATCATTCATTCTTATTCTTCCCACAGGCAACACACTTTCAATCAGGTAATATTGGTGAAAAAATAATTATAAGGAAAGTATAAATATGTCTATTTATGCCTATTTCATTAGACCACTGAATTGAATGTGCTTTTCGAATTTATGACATTCACACCTATTTGAATTAAATGAAGGGAATCCCTATTCTCCAATCAGAACTGCTCTATCATAAATCTAGGAAAATCTAGGGGGAGGGACGCTACTATTTAATAGGTATAAAGTTTCAGCCATGCAAGATGAAAAAGTAATAATGCTGCACATTATGCTTATAGTTAACAATATTATACTGCACACTCAAAATTTTAAGTGGGTAGATCTCATGTTTTTTACTACAATGAAAAAATTAGAAGTCTAGAAAAATCTTTATTTCATGGATGATGAAGAAACCATTGGGATTTGAAAAAAGCATTTGAATAATCAGCTATTTACCACTAACAGATTCAATAATAATCTGCTGACCTCTATAAGGGAATATGCTATTATTTTTGGTCTCCAGA
The DNA here is from genome assembly GCF_964656455.1 of Halichoerus grypus. NCBI lineage: Eukaryota > Metazoa > Chordata > Mammalia > Carnivora > Phocidae > Halichoerus > Halichoerus grypus. The sequence goes on along the minus strand of NC_135713.1, from coordinate 53,068,098 downwards.
CTGACTAGGTTTGCTTGTCTGACATGCAGTTTCTAGGACTCCCAAAGATTCTAATTCAGTAAGTCAGCTTTATGATTCCCAAATCCACATTTTTAACAGTACTTCAAGAATTCATAGACAGAGGTCTACAGGTAGCACTTTAAGAAGTTTGGGGTGATCAGAAAAAAAAGAAGTTTGGGGTGGCATGCCCTTTTTTTCCAAATGCTGAATATGATTTTGATCATTTATAATACCTTACCTAGGTTCTATTGAAACATGCACTTTGAAAACACTGGCAAAACTCTAAAATAGTATAATATTAAGGGTTCAATTCTGGAAATAAAATCCATGACTCTGGCACTATTAATACCAACAACTGGTTGCCATGGTGACAGAAACTATAGTCAAAGCACCTCATATAGAAGTAAATTTCATTAAAAATGACTAATACACCATCAATAGGAAATTTACTAAAATAGCTATAATTCATGGGCTTAATAGAGGAAAGAAACTACCCTTGAATCTGTCAAATCTCAGAGCCTGTACTTCTTTTTTAAAGCTCCTTGAAAATACAGTGGGACATGTGAATGGTGATGCCACAACTTTAGCCATTCATTTTGCTCCTTTTATTATAGCACCACTAACTTTGATTAGAATATTAAAATTCCAGGAGTTACTGCAATTTTAAAAATATATTAAGAAAGGCTTATGAAAACAAAGACATGGATAAAATATACCAACAGGCCATAAGATATTTCAAGGTTACAATTCTCTTCCTTTTTCTTTTATTAGAATGAAAACCTTTTTCCACTCAAAAATCTTTAAATTGCATTCATGACATCTTGGCATTCTTGGAATATCCTTCTTTTCAATGTAAGGTCCAATGGTTATAAATCAAAACCATCAAATAGGATCATATTCCCAGACAATAATTTCCTGGATAACTAACCTTGCATATTTTAAGATGTCTTAGAATATGTAAAAATCCTCTTTCCCTAATCAGACCTGCTTCAGCAGAAGTCTAGGAAAGTCTTTCATACCATGGGTGATTAAGAACCCATCAGAATGTGAAGGGAGGATTTAAATAACACAATCTCTATAATGCTGGAAAGTTGTCAAATCATTCACAGATCGCTTGCATTTGTATTCTTCTTTCTTTGCCTATGTAAGCTTCAACAACACTCACAAGACCAAGTTATCAATTAAAAAAAAAATCAGTCTAAAGCAAAATTTATATCTAGACAATGATGGATACACTAGACTGATTAATTTATATCTCTCAGCCATTAAAAAAGTTTGTTGTTTGTTATAGTTTTTTACTTGTCAAAAATACAAAATACCATCAAAAGAGAAGTTGCAAATCATAAATATTGTAAATGGAGTCCAAAACCCATGTTCCATCTTTGCAATCCAAAGAAACAATTTCAGACTAAGGCAACAACTTGAATAACTTAAAGATTTTGTTTCCATTAATGTAGTAGACACTGATGAGGTGAATATGGGTCTTAGACCACATGCTAGGCAATAGAGACACAAAGATAAACCACTGCACCCTGAAGGAGTCTGCATTCTAGCAGGCCTGACCATCACAGGGCCAGTTTCAGCCAAAGTGATAAAAATCACAATCTAGGTATCCAAAAATAGTGTGGGAACATAGCTAAACTTGAGAGTAGCTCTCTGTTTAGGGCAGTCACTATTTAGAGAAACAATTATTTCACAAATCCCACTCTGCCCCATGAGCAAGAGTGGATCTTGGGCAAGTAGGATAGAATCAAATGTAGAAGAGCATTTGTGATGGAGGAACAAAACTTGTCAAGTACATGAACCGCTTCATAGGGTTGAAGGATGAAGTAAATGGTGGGCACTGGCAAGAAATAAGGATGGAAAAGTCTTTCCAATCAAAAATGTTTAAAACAGGGGTGCCTGGGTGGCTCAGTTGGTTAACCATTTGACTCTTGATTTTGGCTCAGGTCATGATCTAAGGGTTGTGAGATCAAGCCCCACATGAGGCTCCACACTAGGATTCTCTCTCCCTCTCCTTTGGCCCCTCCCTCTCTCAGTTTCCCTCTCTCTCTCTAATAAAATAATTAAATAAATAAAAATAAAGTAAAATAAACCTTTAAAAAAATTTTAATGTTTAAAACAAGTTTGTCTTTTCCTTCAATTCATCAGCATTTTCTGAAGGCCATCCATTCTTCTTTCCAACTGTTTCATGTTGTTAACACACACACACACAGAGAAATGAAAATACTTGTATGGCACAGTGAAGTAAAAGTCCCTTCCAGGACTGAAGGAAGCAAAACTTCAGGATACCTGAAACATGTCCAGCACACTGATGAGAAGCTCCAAATCAGAGAAGTACGGGCCCTAGTTGAGAATCAGACGTCTCAGAACAAAACTCTCTAGATTCAAATCATGATTCACTACTAGATGCATGAGCTTGGAGAAGTTTCTTAACCTAGCTAAACTTCCGTCTCTGTATCTGTAAAATGGAGTTGATAATATTTACTTAACCATGCTGCCAGAATTGAATAGATTATGGAAGCTAGTAACAAAATATATCTATCAGCTCACCAAATGATAGGTACTAATATTATCATTATTTCTTACTATAGGGAATACTGAAGAAATAATAATAGTAATAGCTATTATACACGAACTCCTACTATGAGCCAAGAGCTGTTTAATCTTCTTGGCATTCTAATGAGAAAGGCACTATTATTATTCTTCCTTTACAGATGAGGAAACTCTAGCACAGAGAAATGAAATAATTGTAGAGGGCTGCACAACCAACAAGTGAAAGTCATCTGAAACATGTTAAGAAAACTATTTTCCAGGAAGCCCTCTAGCTCATAGAAGAAACTTGTCCTCTTTTTTAACAAACAAAAAATAATAGTGTATTCCCAGCTTCTCTTAAGAGGCATCATGCCATTTCTAAATTTGTCTAAACTCTCTTAATGTTCATTTATGTTTTCTGCCTCAGCTATCTGCTAATGATTCTGCAGTGCTTTCCTTTATTTTTTCCTATACTTACTTCACTCAAATTACACATAATATTTCCTTGGGCTGATATTTCCAGATTTCGACAGAAAGTCAATTTGCTGCTTACAGTAATGGTTCTAACTCTAGCTTTGTGCAGTAACCCCTTGTCCCCAGTCCTTTACTAGATCTTTTTTTTTTTTTTTTTTAAGTGGTATTATATCGTTTTGAGGTGTGATGGCTAGAATTATACCCAGTATTTCAGGATAATTTGGGAAGCTGTGCTGAGTCTGGTTTGCAGTACCATTTTTGTTTTTAAACAAGCCCTGCTCTCAAGAAGCTTAGAATATAGTTGAGAAGAGAGATTAATACACTGACATAATGCTTGTTGAATGATGTAAATATATTTATGTTGTTCCTGAACCCACAGTTCATCTTTCCCTACTTACCTAAATGCCATACAACTCTTCATCTTGTGGAATGAATAGGATTTTCAGAGAAAGCAGTGAAAAAGAGTTAGTGAATATTATAGATAAGAAAATAGCATGAAACCGTGCATCTACAACTGATTAACTGCTCACCATTGTTTTGTAGGCTGTTAATAAAGATGCTACAGACATGTTTAGTTCAAACAAGCTGGAAAAAGGCTGATTTCAACAGAGTAGAAGGTTTTTGTTATTGCTGTTTTTGTTGTTGTTGTTGTTTAACACCATAGGAATTTTCCGAGCCTTCAGTATGCTCCTGCACATTGTGAATCTCCAATGAAGGGAAAGGTATATTTCCCAAACATGTATGACCATGGAATTGTAGTTAATACACTCTGGAACTAGTATACTGTAGAACAATTATGGAAACATATTAAAAAAATAAACCATAGAGGTAAAACAAGCATTATTTAGGAGACACAAGAAAACCAGTAAAACTTAATTAGAGCATCTATCATGGGGATTCCTGGACTCTGAAAGATGGAGGTCAGGGAGTAAGACCAGGCAAAGGGATTCAATCTCAATGCCATATGAAATAAGAGTTCATTTTCATGGAGTATATTAGTTTAAGTATTCAGTCACATAAAGATAAATGAGTTTAGCTATAGTACAATATTCGCATTCAAGATTGTTACTGCTTAGCAAAAGAGAGCTCCTGGCATATCACCATTGTTTTGCATGGTACAAACATAAAAGGTAAAACATTTGGCCTTCTGCCGTCATTAATTTCCTACTTTGGACAAAGTTCTATAAATTAAATTGACACCCAGAAAAAAAATTGGTTGTCTGTTCAATGGAAAATTACATTATGACTTTATTTAGAAAGGTTGAGGTATAAATTAATTTTCAAATCCCCAAATGAAAACTAGTTATTGTTTTCTGAAAATGGACCAAAAAGACATGCATGACAGAAAACTTTCCAAATTGTCATCCTTGGTATAATTATGTCATTCAAAAAAAGAAGTATCTGGATAATCTTGTTACTTAAACACTTGGGAGTTAAATCGCAGATGAAATAGCTAAAACGGAGAATGGAAAATGATGTAGGGGCAGGAGGTTGGTAGGGAGGGAGCAGGGGACAGCTATTTCTAGCTATGCCTTTTAGTACTGTTTGATGTTTGAACACTTGTGTAAATTACTTTATCAAAAAAATGGTGGGGGGTGGGAGGGATGAGGTGGCTGGGTGATAGACATTGGGGAGGGTATGTGCTATGGTAAGTGCTGTGAATTGTGTAAGACTGTTGAATCACAGACCTGTACCTCTGAAACAAATAATATATGTTAAAAAAAAAAAAAGAAGACGAAGAAGAAGATAGCAGGAGGGGAAGAATGAAGGGGGGAAAATCGGAGGGGGAGATGAACCGTGAGAGACTATGGACTCTGAGAAACAAACTGAGGGTTCTAGAGGGGAGGGGGTGGGGGGATGGGTTAGCCTGGTGATGGGTATTAAAGAGGGCACATTCTGCATGGAGCACTGGGTGTTATGCGCAAACAATGAATCATGGAACACTGCATCAAAAACTAATGATGTAATGTATGGTGATTAACATAATAAAAAAATAGATATTACCAAAAAATTAAAATAAATTACATTTTATATTAAAAAAATCAAATACTTTTTACAAAGAGTACATACCTTTGCCATTTAATGCTCATTTGCTAAAATACACAAGGGCAGAAATAAATATTTAACCTGAGGATGATATGGCTACGATATATGGCTAATACTGTGATATGGGGCTTATTTAAAGTTTGATTACTAATAAAATTTCTACACTCTATTTACCAAGCAAAATAGAGAGTTTAAAGTTGATGATGGCAGTCTGTTTAATGAGGAAAATTTTAAATTTGAATGATTTCAAATGAGGTTTTCTCCCTTCAATTTGACAATATAATTTACTTTTTTTTCCTCCCTATGGTATTTACTATCTGTATTATTTATCAGACAATTAATCCTTTACAACTAGTCTATAAACTCTTTGATTAAAGGTCCATATTTTCTTCAATTTTTATCTCATATAATCATTTCACACTGAGGATGCATGATGAAGGAAGAAAGAAAGGGAGGGCAGGCAGTTAAAATAAGGGAGGAAATTCTTATGCAAGATTTTTACAAACAAAACTGTTTTATTTTATTTTATTTTTTTTTTAAGATTTTATTTATCTATTTGACAGAGAGAGACACAGCAAGAGAGGGAACACAAGCAGGGGGAGTGGGAGAAGGAGAAGCAGGCTTACCACGGAGCAGGGAGCCCGATGTGGGGCCCAATCCCAGGACCCTGGGATCATGACCTGAGCCAAAGGCAGACGCTTAATGACTGAGCCACCCAGGCGCCCCAACAAAAGTGTTTTAAAACCATCTTGAACTCTAGCAGCATTGCTTTTCTGTTCTTTGGGTATTTTTATTTAATTACACAAGAATGATCTCAGAAGCTCATGGTTTAAATTTATCTGTTAGAGAAAGCTAGAGAATTACCCTTCATAATATTTAATTAAACATTTCTATCAATTACAATGAATAAATACACAGTCACAACTACCACTGGTTCAGCTGGCGTTTAAAAAGATGGCATATATTAAAGCCCCAGTTTGGCTATGCAACACATTAGATTCGGTTAGCAAATAGCAATTGCTTTTCCTAAGAAAATTGTTCCTTTTAATTAAAGCATTTGCTCTTCTCTTAGCACTTTACAATGTGTGATGCAAAATAAACATAAAATAGTTACTGCAGATTTTTCCTCAGCTTTCTCAGTTCAGAATCAGAATAATTTGATTCAGAATAATTTCTTAGGTGTTTATTTACTGGGAGTAAGAGAAAAAAAATACTACTGGCAATTTTGGTAACCAGCAAAACCACTTCATCAATACTACCTTAACATACTACTTAGAAAACTCCTATAGAAAACATGATGAGACAGAGTGATTGGGATCTTACACCTCCTTTTCACTAAATGACTAACAAATGAAATCTTCAGTTATGTATGTATTGAGATGTATGTTGAAAAAAAGTTGAGTCACATGGGAAAATGATTGTTTAAAACACTGAAGATCAGGTAGAAATAAAGAATGTGGATCTTGATTTCTACCGGATCTTCAGTGTTTGAAACAATCATTTTCCCATGTGACTCAATTTTTTTCAACATACATCTCAATACATAACTGAAGATTTCATTCAACACTGAAGATCAGGTAGAAATAAAGAATATGGACCTTGATGTGGTATATATATACAATGGAACATTACTCAGCCATCAAAAAAATGAAACCTTGCCATTTGCAATAATGTGGATGGAACTAGAGGGTATTATGCTAAGCGAAATAAGTCAATCAGAGAAAGACAATTATATGATTTCACTCACATGTGGAATTTGAGAAACAAAACAGAGGAGCACAGAGGAAGGGAGGGAAACAAGACATAATCAGAGAGGGCGACAAACCATAAGACTCTTAACCATAGGAAACAAACAGAGGGTTGCTGGGGGGATGGGGTAACTGGGTGATGGGCATTAAGGAGGGCACTGATGTAATGAGCACTGGGTGTTATATATAAATGATGAATCACTGACCTCTACCTCTTAAACTAAAAATACACTATGTTAATTAATTGAATTCAAATTTTAAAAAAAGAATATGGATCTTGAGCCTAAGGTAATCTATCAGAACTGCATGTTTTTTTATTTCTTTTTGAATTACTGCAATTAGGTAAAAAGGGTGAGCTACTTTTGTTTTGATTTTTCTTAACTAATCGCTGATCATAACACACATTGACGTATTCTTCAATTACAATTTAGAGATGTTGAAATTCTTTTGTTCTTCTCTTTTAAAAACAAGTATTAGATAAAAAACTGTTCATCCAATATGCCTGAACCATCAAAAAAACACAAAAAACAAAAAAACTGTGATTCTGCTGGATTTTCTCTTCCAGTGAATGTTAGCAGAGATGTTGCAACTCTAGAATCAATTCCTCCTACAGAACCACTTCCAATGGAAACTAAGTATAGAATTGTCAGCCCATACACACACCTGTGTAACTGACCTTTTTAAAGAAAAATGAAACCATTTTATGGACCCCAAGTGATGCCAAATACAGGTTTCACTTTTTAATCAGGTGTTTAGAATTGAAAGTTGTTTTTTTTTAACTATGGCTGAAAGAAACAAAAGCCCATCCCACTCCCCCAAAAAATGTGTGTGTGTATGTGTGTGTGTGTGTGTGTACATGAAAGTTAAAAAGGTATGTCACAAAACTAGAGACACAGTTCATCTTGCCTCATGAGAACACAGAATAAGGAATTAGAACCAGAAACTATGCCCTCTACCCCTCCTTGAGTATCTAGCAATGAATACAAGCATGCCCACCACCTGCCTCATATCTTTGTCCCTTTCTCCACATTCTTCTGACTCTCCTCTCTCCCCCTTCTACTCAATAAAAATAGTCTCTTTTTATTCTGAACTAGGTCCTTATTTTCCCTCCCTCATTTAGAAAAAGCAAAATTAAAATGTTTAGAATTTGTTTTATCAACTAATATGAAAATCTCTGTCAAAATTCTGAAGGAATTGACTAAGTCAGTGCACATTTTGGGACCCACTTGACAGTCACTTGAAACAAGGACTGGGTGATATATTTTGGAATATATTTTCAGGAATGCATATCCTGCAGATATGGGTATACAGGAAAGGTGACCAGTTCCTGTTATCTGTAGAGCTGTCTCCCAAACACTAAACATACTCCAAAAAGAAATAAGGGCATTTATGGGTATAAAACACTAGAACAGGAATAAAACAACAGGAATCCAGTTTGAGGCAAGAGAATTATCTTTGAAACTAAAACACTTTGGATTCAATTTCTGGCTGAATTATTGTTAGCTAAGTAACCCTGGGAAAAAAACTTACCCTCCATGAGTGTCTGTTTCCACATTTGTAAAATGGAGATGATATTATCTACTTGGTAGAATTGGAGAAATAATGAGATAATGCATATATAAAGTTTGTGACACAGTGACAGTCTTACAAAGTGTGTGTATGGCTCAGAGGGGAGGAAAGGTAGGTGATCAAATGTAATTCAAAGACGAATATCTGTTATTCCCTAATCTGGTCAGGACCTTCTGCATTGTCTTAATCCCTAAAATTTCTTCTCCCAAAAGTGTAGAGTGCCAGGATAAAGGGCACTAGTGCAATGGGCAACTTAAAGCCTGCATGGAATACCTGTCTTCATCACTGCCACCCCTGGCTTATCTTTATTTATCCTTTCAGTCTAAGCTTTAGTGCTCCAAGAAGCTTTATCTTACTGACTGGCGTGCCTCCCGAATCCCTCTAGTTGTTCCAGAAGCTATATCCTGTGCCATAACATGTCACTAATTTGTCGCATCTTTTTTATCATACTGGGAGATTCTTCAGAGCAGGGAGAATTTCTTGTTCACTGCTGATTGAGTCTCTAGCAATGAAGACAGAGTCTGACAAATGAGTGGCCAGAGTAACATTTGCCATTTGTTTTTTAGTACTCCAGCATCCAAAAACCCTTCTGACTTTTGGTGAAACCTCTAATGCATGAGTCAGGGATGATATGGTACCAGAAAATTGTCATTTTCTGATACCTGGAAGTTAGTTAGACCGTGAGCATGAGACCTAGGCATGGCCAGTTGGACACCCCTACCTAGGACTCTGAATCCACAGAAAAGAAAAGAAAACATATGAGACTGGGATGATTCACAGTAGCATGTGTGCTATCAGTACTTCTGTACTAGCAATCATAGGCATAAAAAGACTGTGGGCAAGCTCTGACCCCTACCTGGCTGTAGTCTATGTTGTCATGTGCCTTGTGTCCAGGTCTCTGATTTTATGAACCACAGTTTTCTACAAATAAATTAACTTTGTGCTTAAATTAGTCAATTAGTGATTTAAATACGGAAAGAACTCAAAATTTTAATAACTTGATGGTCAGATGGATGAACTGATTCAAAAATAATTAAGCCAACAAATGAATGAGTAAATCAAAGAATCAAAGGAAGACTAGATTTAATTTCCATGATATTTCCCATTCTTTCTCTCCCTCTTCCCATGTCTTGGCCTCCCAATCTTTTCCTTAAGAACAACTAATTTTTAAAACGAATAAACAATCCAGTTTCCTAGAAACTTTTAGGGTTCTTACATAACTGATAATAATGATTCCTAAGATATTGGCTGACTGTGAACTGGTTGAAGTATGAGCTCTGTATTTTCTCCTTTAAATTCATTTAGTTTTTTGAAACAAAGAGATCAGAAGAAAGGAAACAAGCGTCTTTTCATTTAGAGAAACAGGCTGAGCTTAGTACTATATTAAAGCTTGAGTTTTAATAAATAATTCTACTCATGATTCTAAATAGCAATTAGAGATCTCCCTGTGAATATCCCTCAGGTACCTTAAATTCAACATGTCTTTAAAAATTAATTTACCTTTTTAATTCCAAACATGGTTTAAAACTTTGCTTGTTCTTCATGTTCCAGATGAAAACAAAGCTCTATAGATAACCTCCACCACTTTTTACTTTCACATTTCCTTAAAATTAGTAAGCAATCCAGTAGAACAAATCTGTACTACTACTGGAAAAAAAAATTTAACTGTCCCAGAAAAAGCTAGATATTTTGAGGCAATTCTGTAATAACGGAAGGAAGAAATAAGAATGGAATTTTTACTATGCAAAGTAAATGCCAAGATGGGAAGCAGTCCCCAACAGAACTATCATCAGACCTCATATTCAGAGAAGAAAATGAGCACACACAAAAAAGAACTGATCCTATTAGAGCAAGTTTGTAACATGGCAGTAAATTCATTAACACTTCTCATTACGATGTGGGAATCTATGAAATGTCCTTTTGAATCAGAGCAGGCTTTTGAATGCCTTGACCAATAGAACATAGCAGATATGACTCTATGACTTCTAAGACTTTTAAAGAGCTAAAACACCATGAGTTTGTGCTCTGCTCAATGGCACACTCACTAATGGAACACTGGACCTCCATGTAAAAAATCTTACTGCTCTGAGAAGCCCATGTTGGGAAAGCCAGATGTAGGCACTCCAGTCAACATTCCCAGCTGAGTCCAGTCTCCAGCCACCCATGTCAAGCTGCCAGACATGCCAATATTCCTAACCAGCCTTTTTGCCAGCAGAATGTCATGGAGTGACCTCCATCAATGTCCCCCTAATCAGAAGAAAAATCAAGTCAAGCCCTGACTAAATGCATAACCCAGAAATTTGAGAGAGAGAATAAAATGGCTGGTGGTTTAAGCCCCTATGTTTTGGGTGCCTGGGTGGCTCAGTCGTTAAGCGTCTGCCTTCAGCTCAGGTCATGATCCCAGGGTCCCGGGATCGAGTCCCACATCGGGCTCCCTGCTCGGCAGGAAGCCTGCTTCTCCCTCTCCCACTCCCCCTGCTTGTGTTCCTGCTCTCGCTGTCTCTCTCTCTCTGTCAAATAAATAAAATCTTTAAAAAATAAAAATAAAAAAATAAACCCCTATGTTTTGCAGTAGTTTTGTATGCAGCAACAGAATTTTATAAATGATGTGGTAAAACTAAAGGTATGCACGTGGCATGGATTTAGGAAACAGGCAATGAATGAGAGTATGATGGGCTTTAAGTTGGCTGTCAAAGGGTTTAATGGAAAGCAAAAAACAAAATTTTTGGAAGCTGGAGGAAAAGAAATTCTTGTTATGCAGTAGCATAAAGTCTGTGAACCGTATCACCTGGGGTACTATGGAAAATAGGAAGTACACTTCATGATTTCAATAACCTAGCTAAAGAGATTACTGGACAGTGCTGGAGATACGATCTGATCTATTCTCAATGCCTATAATAGAGTGAAAGAGGAGAGCAATGAATCAAAGAATGAACCCCTCAGTTTTTGAACAGAATTTGGAGGAAATGTAAAGAGCCTGGGATATGCATTCCAAGCAACCTAGTGTTCTCAAAGACATATAGCTTTAGGGAAAAGATCAAATTCAGAGTACTGCAAATAAAATACAGCCTCAAGGAATCCAAGTTTTGGCTGTAAGATCCTTTCGTAAGATGTGAGAGATTCAAGTCAGCACCTCAAAATCCCTTTCATTTATACAGACAGAGAGGCTTCTAAGAACATTAAGAGCGTGATTCATAGTCCCTCTCAACTAGACAACAGTGTTTCTAAGACTCCTAAGAACCCCCAAATCTATAGACAGAATAGGCTAAGAAAGTTACTCAGCTGTGATAGTGGCTATGCTTTAGGGAAGTACAACCAAGAGGGCAGAACCAAGAGTCGCAGAGATCATTCACAGAGAGCAGGATCGAGCCCCAGTAATGAAAGTGACAGTATGTACACAGCTGAATTTCAGAATTGCTCTCACTAGTAACTGCCACATAACTGCCATTTCCCCCCCTTTCTGAATGGGAGTATCTAGTCTGTCTCGTTCTCTTCACTACATCTTGCCTGTATGTGTGTGCTGGGGAAGGGAGGGAGGCAAGGCATTATTTAAGTTCACAAGACATCAGAACAAGAGGAATTGTGCCCAAGTAATTGAACTCTAACAAATTCATCTGCTGCTGGAGAACATTTAAATGAGATCCTGGACTTTAAGGCAAATTGTGACAGTTTTAAATGTGGGTACAAAATCTGTGATATTTCTCTCAGAAAGAGGTAGGGCATACATACCCTTCTCCTGAACCAAGGTAAGCCAGTGGATGCTTCAACTAATAGGATAAATCATCAGCGTATGGTAAATGACTTCTGAGAACAGCTCATAACAGGCCACGCAGCTTCCACTTGTTCAATGGGAGTCTAACCACTGTGAGCGCCCATGCAGGAGAGACCACCTGTTAGCACTTTGGTTGATAGTTTCAGCTGAGACCAGCCTTCCAACCATTCTCACCAAGGCTGTGGAATGTCACTGAAGCCACTCTGGATGTGCTAGGGCGGCTCTCAAAACCAGTTGAATACCATGAGGTGACCTCTATCCATACCACATAGAACAATCACTCAGCTGACCCCTGCCCGAATTGTCAACTCTGAAAATCATGAGCTATAATAAAATGTTTGTTCTTTTAAACCACAAATTTGGGGGTAATTTGTTATATAAACACAGATAACTGAAACACACAGATAACTGAAGCTTCTGGAGTATTTATCAGGCACTTCAAGGCCACAGTATCAGGAATCTACTGTGGGGATTACAACTGGTACCTGTTACAAACAATAAACTAAGTAATGTGGGGGCTGCTGCTGCTGATGCCACAAAAAGGAATTAGTTCCAGCTAATTTCAGCAAGCCACGAAAAAAAATCCCTTACTCTTTAAAGGATCACTCCCCCACAGATATTTCCAGCCAGCCACAATATCTTCCTTACCCTTCACCAAGCTTCAAGCTGGGAAAACTAAATTATAGTGACTTTTTCTCCCTATCCCCACCCCGTTTTATGTCTTTTTCTAGAATGTATGTATAGGCACTCAAAGAAACTAACAGAATTGAGCTTATATCTAAATTCTAGACAAACATAAACATACGTAAACAGAGAATAATCTCTGGGTATACAGAAAAATTTAGATATTGAAAACAAAGGGAATAACCTTCTCTGATCTTATTGGATTAGCTTGCTTTGGATGAAGCCTCCTCCTGAGAACAACTAGAAGTCTGGATAAAATTTTTTATCCAGAGTGAAAGATAGAGTGCCACTTATCCAATCACCTCAATCAAGAGGTTAAGTAACTAAAAAGCTGAGCAGAAATTTTTGTAGTCAACTCCTTTAGCCATCCATATAGAAAAATTTGATGAATCATAAAATCAAGATGTAAAAAAGAAAAAAAAGAACCTTCTAGAAAAAAATGTAAAAAATTTCTGTGATCATGGAATAAGCTTGAATAGGACACAAACGATACTGGGGAAAAAGTGATAAACTGGACTTCAACAAAATATCTGCCCATACCAAGTAAGAAAATGAATAAACAAGCCACAGACTTGGAAAAGTACTTGCACATCTGACAAAGGATTTGTATTCAGAATAAAGAACTCCCACAAATTACCAATTAAAAAATGCCCCAAATTCCCAATTAAAAAATGGATACAAGACTTAAACAGATACTTTACAAGCAAATATATTTAACTGGCCAAAAAAAAAAAAAAAAACAAGAAAATGTACTCAGCACTATTTGTCACCAAGGGAAAGCAAATTAAAAACCACAATGAGATACTACTTCAAGGATGATAGATGGCTAAAATACAGAATGTTGGTGAGGATGTAAAACAACTAGCATTCTCATTCTTTATCAGTTGGGAATGTAAATGATACAACCATTTTGGAGGACTATGGACAGTTTTTGATAAATAAAACACAGATCTACCTCATGACCCAGCACATCAACTCTTAGGTATCTATTCAAGAGAAATGAAAATATATGTCTATACAATGACTTGTACAAGAATGTTTATAGCAACCTTCTTCATAATAACCAAATAGCAAAACAAGCCAAATGTCCATGAACAAGACAATGGATAAAGTTTAGCCATACAATGGAATACTACTCAGCAATAAAATATGAATTAAGTATTGATATATGGATACCCTTTATTCCATAAGTTCAATTTCTAGAAATTGCACAGGAAATTAATTAGGAAGATGTGTACAATTTAACTACAAGATAGTCATTACAGACTGTGTATAATAGTAAATACTTAAATCAACTGAAGTTCCTCAATTGCAAGTAGGTTAAATTATCTGTAGTTTATATGTACAATGAGAAAATATCAAAAATTAAAACTGGAATACAGTTTTATGGAAAACTAATCATAATATATTAATTGAACAAACCAGCTTACAGTATATGTAATATAATATGTTACAGACAACAGATGCCCACATAAGCTTATATTTACGATAATACTTATGTATTTGTATACATGTGTACCCTTGTATATGATGAGTGTGTATCCCAAACACATGCATAAGTGTGTGTACATCTGTGGAGAGACTAAAGTGGTAGAGGTAAGAAAGAGTCATTTAGAAATAATGTTCTGGAACTTCTTTCTTCAATGACATTGCTGAATCTTACTTGTTTTTAACACATGTTAGTTGCTAATATAATAAAAACAAATCATAAACCAATAGAAATTTAGTGTTCACATCAAATAATAAAATATGCTTATTTGTATGCTTATATATAACTTATTCATCAAAATGCATCACAACTTTTCTTCAGATGCTTTTCATACAATCTATACACAATTGTCATTTCTCCTAAATCTGATGTGAAGCCCAGCCCATATTTCCACTGAGAAACACCCAGAGGAAAGAGCCGCAGATTTGCTTTTTAATGGTTTGTGAAACTATGTAACTAAACTCTGTGATACGATGCCCAAGACCCGCCTCACCATTCCCCAAACCCTCTTAGGTATAACAGGTAGAATGTAGTGTTTCCATTGACTAAACTCTCCTTAGAGCACTTTAAAAAAAAAAGATTTTATTTATTTGAGAGATAAAGTGAGCGAGAGAGAGAGAGCGAACACGAGCAGGGGCAGAGGGAGAAGCAGGCTCCCCTGCTAGGCAATGAGCCCGATGCGGGGCTCGATCCTAGGACTCTGGGATCATGACCTGAGCCAAAGGCAGACACTTAACCAACTGAGCCACCCAGGTGCCCCTACTTAGAGCATTTTCACTTTTCCCCTATATGAGGGTAAGCAAACTTTTTCTGTAAAGATCAAGATAGTAAATATTTTTGCCCTGCAGGCTACTGGTATCTATCACGACATAAAATCTGCTGTTGTAGTGTAAAAGTACCCACAAATACAAAAAAAAAAAAAATGATTGTGGCTGTGTTCCAATAAAACTTCATTCACAAAAACAGGCAGTGGGCCGATTCAGCATACAGATCACAGCTTACTGGTGCTTTCCCTGTATGACATAAATAATCATAATAATGATACAAAAAGTAATGAAAATCTGGAATGAAGAGATAGAAATGGCATGGACAAGGTAAGACAAGAATTGATAAATAGATTTTATACATTGAATACGGATTTTCTGATGTAAACTATTTTGCCAAAATGTCAGTAGTATGTTTTTTTCTTATATGAATATATAGCCTCTAGCAAGTATTTAAAATATTTATCAGAGAGGAATCTTATAGTAAAAGGAAGAATTACATTTGAAGAACTTTTTTTTAGATATATATCTTGGGAAAGATATATACAAATTTACTAATGGCAATTATTTCTGAATGTTAAACTGATGAGTTGAGTGACCATATAATTGGGAAAACTGGGGGAACAAAACAAAGCTAAAATAATTAAAATATATGTTTTTTGAAATATGTATTTATTGACCAATAATTTTGTTTCATTATCTCTTAGATTTATAAAACAGTTCTTTTCAAAACTTATGGCCAAGGGGCACCTGGGTGGCTCAGTCGTTAAGCGTCTGCCTTCGGCTCAGGTCATGATCCCAGGGTCCTAGGATCGAGCCCCACATCAGGCTCCCCACTCCGCGGGAAGCCTGCTTCTCCCTCTCCCACTCCCCCTGCTTGTGTTCCCTCTCTCACTGTGTCTCTCTCTGTCAAATAAATAAAATCTTTAAAAAAAAAAAAAAAACTTATGGCCAAAAATGAATAAAATTCTTTCTAAAAATAAAAATATGTACACACATTCACTCAAGCAAAATTTTTTCTACTAATTAACTGTACATTTAAAAGCAGCATAAGGGGCATCTGGGTGGTTCAGTCGGTTAAGTGTCTGCCTTCGGCTCAGGTCATGATCCAGGGTCCTGGGATCGAGCCCTCCCACGTCCGGCTCTCTGCTCAGCCAGGAGCCTACTTCTCCCTTTTCCTCTGCCTGCTACTCACCCTGCTTGTGCTCTCTCTCTCTCTGCCAAATAAATAAATAATATCTTTTAAAAAAATAAAATAAAATAAAATAAAAATAAAAGCAGCATAAGGGGGTGTCTGGGTGGCTCAGTAGGTTAAGCAACCAACTCTTGATTTCGGCTTAGGTCATAATCTCAGGGTTGTGAGACCGAGCCCAGCATCAGGCTCCACAATGAGTGTAGAGCCTGCTTAAGATTCTCTCTCTCCCTCTGCCCCTCCCCCACTCTCTCCCTCAAAGAAAGAAAGAAAGAAAGAAAGAAAGAAAGAAAGAAAGAAAGAAAGAAAGAGTAGCATAAGAATGGTCATTCCTATACCTTTTGTCTTACAATATCATATCACAGGTACTGTTCTGAAGTATGCATTTTTTATGTAATCTTATTATTATTTTATTTAAAAAATTGCTTACAACCTTCAAATTTGCATTTTGCTGTTCATAAATTTTACATTGTTGACACTTTTAATTGGCTCTTCTCTATAGACTGTTTTTAACTGAGAAATTATGCTCTATTTAGGTTCTGAAGTAAGCAGAACAAACTGCTAAATGGAGAATATTCTCATTTATAATGTTTTCATGTAAACTTTGTAAATATTTTAGTCCATTATATTTATAGGTACTCTTTTTATATAGGTACGGACTACATTATGAGACTCTTTCTTCACAATTTTTACAAATAACACCTTTCAGGGGTACCTGGGTGGCTCAGTCCGTTGAGCATCTCTTCGATTTCAGCTTGCATCGTGATCTCAAGGTGGTGGGATCGAGCCTCACATCAGGCTTTGCGCTGGGTGTGGAGCCTGCTTGGGATTCTCTCTCTCCCTCTCCCTTTGTCCCTCCCCTCCTCTCTCTCTCAAAAAAATTTAAAAATTTTTTAAAAATTAAAAAAAAACTTCAAATAAGCTTTCTCTGTTTGATATATTCTTCATATCTTTCACCAAATATAAATGCTGAAAACTTATAAAATTACTCAAACTCAATCCTTTCCAATACAGAATAGAAATTCAGTTAAAAATAGGAGCCCCATCAAAAAAATTTCCCCACAGTTTGAAATATTCCAAAGTGCAATTATAGAGTTTCAAATTTAAGAAGAAGACTATTTCATTTGTTCTGATCTTCCCTTGCTTTTTTTTATTATGTTATGTTAATCACCATACACTACATCATTAGTTTTTGATGTAGTGTTCCATGATTCATTGTTTGCATATAACACCCAGTGCTCCATGCAAAACGTGCCCTCTTTAATACCCATCACCAGGCTAACCCATTCCCCCACCCCCCCTCCCCTCTAGAACCCTCAGTTTGTTTTTCAGAGCCCATAGTCTCTCACGGTTCATCTCCCCCTCCGATTTCCCCCCCTTCATTCTTCCCCTCCTGCTATCTTCTTCTTTTTTTTTTTAACATATAATATATTATTTGTCTCAGAGGTACAGGTCTGTGATTCAACAATCTTACACAATTCACAGCACTCACTATAGCACATACCCTCCCCAATGTCTATCACCCAGCCACCCCATCTCTCCCACCCCCACCACTCCAGCAACCCTCAGTTTGTTTCTGGAGATTAAGAATTCCTCATATCAGTGAGGTCATATGATACATGTCTTTCTCTGACTGACTTATTTCGCTCAGCATAATACCCTCCATCGCAATAGTTTACTGTTCATAAATTTTGTTTTGAACAATTGTCATTTGCTAAAAAGCATTAAGAGCTGATATTTCTTGGGGTGCCTGGCTGGCTCAGTTGGTTAAGCATCCGACTCCTGATTTCAGCTCAGGTCACAATCTCAGGGTTGTGAGATCAAGCCCTTTGTCAGGCTCAGTGTTGGGCAAGGAGCCTGCTTAAAATTCTCTCTCTCTCCCTCTCCCCTCCCCACCTCCCTCTCTTAAAGAAAAAAAGAGCTGATATTTCTTGGTGCTCTATTCATAAATACATTGATTAAATATTTCTGCCTGATTCTGAATAGAATGTAACAAAACTTTTAGATGATTCATTACCAAAAAAAAGCTCAATATCATCATTGAGCAGTTAGGTTTATTTCCAAAGTTTTCAGAGCCTAAAACATTTCTATCTGATGGTGGGCAACAAAGATGGAAAGCACATCTGCAAGCTAAAATTCTTTTCTTGTTCTTATTTTTTGTTTCTATTCTCACATAAAAATTATGTAGTTTACTGTCTAAAGTGTGTATGTATTTAAACTGTATAAATTTGACAACTCTTACTTCTGTTACCATTGATAGAAAAGGAACAATGATAAATTATGTGCATACCAAGCACACTGCTCAAGTTTTTTTAATTTATTAACAACATTGTTTTCCAGTGATTCTATGCTCAACTATTTTTAGTAATACAGCAAACCAAATAATTTTACTTTGAATGGTGAAGGAAACTTTTAACTGAATTTTACAAAAGCATCCACCATAATATCAGATATTTCACATTGGACAGAATGAACATCCAAAGCCTTTACTTTGACTCCACAGACTGGATGGAGAAAAAAAATTGATCCATTATTAGAATTAACGAATTTTCTTTTTGAAGGATGTGAACATTCTGATATAAACCTGCCATTATTTAGTAACTGGAGATGTTCTTCTGCTATTACAGCCAAAACATTCACAGCTACTGCTCAAGTTTTCATACATGCACAAGAAAATCTGGATAACAACTGAGTAAGAGCTATTTTAAACAGTCATTTTATCTAAATGGTAAATGATATTTCACAGATGATATGTAAACATACCATCTGCAGCTGCATATTAAATCAGTCTTCAGGCACATTCTTCTTAATATAATAATTAACTTTTGAAGTAAATTCTGATGCTTCCTCAGAATATTTGTCTTCTGTTTCCTATATGGTCATTGATATCACTATGGTCCCCGTGACAGGTAGCAATTGTCAACAAGTATTTTGCATAGACTAAATTTCTTCTTCAACTTTTTTGAAAAAGAGAAATTTAGTACTTAAGTATCCACTTTCAGTTTCTGAGCTCATTATACCCAAAAGGATTTATCACAAAATTAAATATGTCACCAAATAATTAACTATATACATGTATACTTGTCTATATAGTAAATATCAGTATCACTATAGCAATAACGTTCACAACACTTTGAATATTCTCAGCATCTCTTTCCTGCTATTTCACATACACTTAACTAATAAATGTCCATGTTACCCACTGATTCCTTCCCGTGGTTATCTGGCAACCTCATGCATCTCACTGGCCACAACAAGGTGCCTGTCTGGCACACCAAGTAGGGGAAACAGTGAATATTTCTTCCACAGACATCAAATAATGAATTAGCAGTCCCTAGCCATTTTATAGTCGTTACCAGGTAAATGAGGGTAAAAAATATAAACAGATCATAACTGAGTATTTTGTCTTCTTTTGCTTTGTTTCCCAGATTTAATCATGTGATAAAGTGAAACCTCTGATCACTGCATGGCAGAAGATGGAAGGTCAGAGTGGAGGTCTACAAAACCTTAACAAGTGCACTCTTCCAACAAACATTTGAAAATTGGAATTACAGAAATAATACCATATGCAATAGCATCAAAACATGAAATACTTAGGGATAAATTAAACAGGACCGTACACAAAATCTACAAAGTATTGTTGAGAATAATTTTAAAAGACCTAGAGACATAAAAAAAATCACAATCATGGTATAGAAAACTCATTATTCATAAGATGTCAATGCTTCTAAAGTTAGCCTATAGATTCACTGCAATCTCAATCAAAATATCAGCAGATTATTTTTTTTTTTTTCCTATCAGCCGCCACATCTTTATCTGGGGGCAAACCAAGTCCAGGGTATTTGGTCTCTGTTACTTTGTTTTTCATTGTCTTCTACCATGAATCAGCTAATATGTGGATCTTATTTTAGGAATTAAAAGAAATAAGCAGATTCTTAACAGAAACAGAGAAACGGATTCTAAAATTAATTTGGAAAGACAAAAGAAATTTTAAAAACCCAACAATTCTGAAAATGAACAGAGCTGGAGAACTTACATAACTGGATTTCAAGACATTCTAGAAAGAAGTAGTAATCAAGACAGTGTGGTACCAGACAGACACATAAATCAAGAAAAGAATAAAAGGGGAAAAAAAATACACACACATTTGTATAAATTCATTCATGTGACATTCTGAAAAAAGCAAAACTACTGGGCCAGAAAAGAGGTCAATGATTTCCAGGGACTAGGAGTAAGAGTAGAAGCTTGACTGCAAAGAGGCACAAGAGAACCATGTTGTGCTGACAGAAATGTTATATCCTGATTATGATAGTGGTTATTCAACTGTGTATGTTTGTCAAAAATCATGGAACTGAACACTTTTAAAGAGTGGATTTTACTGTATGTAAATTTTGCTTCCGTAAACCTTACTTTTAAAATAAGAAAAAGGAAACCTATGTTGAGCTGTCACTTCTTCCTGGAAATATTTCTTTCCTTTATTATTTTCAGCCTGGCATCTCACTCCAGCAGTTAAATGGCCACTCTCTGTGATGTGCCTCTATCCTCATGGTTACTATTCTAGGTTAAACTCACAGATGTTCCTGTCTGTTCTCCCAACAGACTGGGCTCCTTGAGGGCTTTTCCCCCCAAAGCTGCATCCTCATGCTTAAAGTTACATCTAACATGAAGACCAAAAAAAAAAAAAAATGTTGGGAGAAGCAAAGAAAGAAAGAATGAAAGGGAAAAAGACACTCTTTTCATTATTGTTTTCTTCTGCCATTCTGTAAACACCAAAACTAACCTTAATTACAAAAAAATCCTGGATTTATGTTTTCAAATGAACCTGGGATTTTGTTTTCCTTCTAGTATGGTGACGTCAACAGATCAGGAGATGATTGCCATTGAAAAGACAGTTTGTTACTCACAGTTCCCAAGGGGAGGGAGCATGCCATGCTTCATAGGACCACACAGAAAAGGAGTGGCATCAGTCAGAAAGCAAAAGGAGTGAGGGGAAGGGGTAGGCAAAAAACTTCATTGTGGTTTTCATGAGAAAGAATGGGTAAGGTAGAGTAAGCAGCCGAGCAGGTTTAGGATTGGATAGTTTGAATTCAGTGGGCTCTGGGGTATAGAGGTGACCTCTAATCTTCTAGCACCTGGTCTTGGGTTAATTTAGGGCAAGGGAATTAAGTCCCAGACTTCAGGAGCCTGATTAAAGAAGGCAGAAGGGAGTATAGACTCAGGATTGGTCAGTTTGCATATTAAAGACACGCTCACAGACAAGTGCCTTTCAGACTCCCTCACCCTCCACCCCCCACCCTTAACATGCCATACATTAAGAATACAGAAAATAAGAAAATATAGTTAATACAATTTATATAGTACCTTCCCTGTATATATTATAGCTTATTCTATAACCTTAGAATAAAAGTGGGTGTGCCCTGCTGGTTATCTAGGTGTTACCGCTATTTTTAGTCTATAAAATCAGTCTAACCTTTTGCTAAATATCAAGTGAAAAATTGCTTAGATGATGTGCTAAGGCATATCCCTCTATATTCTGCAATAAGCACTATGTAAACATTGAGAGAGATATTTAATTTGTGTATGGAAAGATGGATTACACAGTCAACTTCTTTAACTTTTATTTCCTACTGTGAATCAACAAAAGCCACGCTTTAGTGCCTCCTAGGATAAGTAATAGAAAATGCCACAGACACAAACTGCTGAATTATCTTCACCCTTGTTCTTTTATTTAATATTATGTCCATGTTATTTCATTTAATAAAAGACACAAGAGTTGAGAAAACACAATAGTGTGTTTGTCCATGTAAAGATATAGGAGAAATCAATTACAACATAATAGAAAGCATTATATTTTCTTACATATATTTTGTTTAAAGTATTAGGAAAGGGCCACACTATATTAGACTCCAAAATATATTTACCTTAACACAAACTCCACTCTAACAAAAGAACAAAGCATTTATCACTGTTCTAATACCACTATTAGGTTTTCATTTCTGATGTTTCTTCTGCATGTCTGATTTGGGCATTATTCAGGGTTAAAGTTGGGAACAACAATAATTAAATATAAGACCATGAAATACTCCCATCATAATGTTCTCAACTGCTGGATAAATGTACAAAACAACATATTCATTTAGGAAATTGTGTTTTGTGTCTCAAATGGCCTTTCTCAATTGCCCTCTCACTTCCAAGAATATAAACATTGGCTAGCTCTAAAAAGGGTTTTTAAACATAACCTATAATAACAATAGTAATATTAAACAGCTAATATTTGGAATCTTACTATACGCTTATTAAATGTTTGACATACATTATTCCATTTATTCCTCCAAACAACATAAGGGATGTATTTATGCCACTCATTTGCAGATGGAAAAACTGAAGGACAGACAGATTAAGAAACTCACTCACTCACTCAGCTAGTAAGTACTCAACCCTGGATTTAAATGCAGGGCTCTCTGACTCTGAACCTATACTTTTAACCACTCTATTATGTTGGATCTCAAGCATAAGCTGCTTGGTTGGAGCACTTTCCCCTAGGAACCATGTTACAGTGTTTATAGTCCTATGAGTACCCACAAAAGCATACTGCATTCATATAAGAGTCTGAATTCTGTTATGCAGAATCTGATCGTAATGTGCAAAGTTGCCTCTGTGAGACAATGCATTCTAAGATTTCTGTTCTTGGCATAGTAAGAATATATTTTTTTGTATTTATGTAACTGGACTACGGAATCTCTCCTCTTTCCCCTGTGTCCTCTTAAACCTAAATACAGCTGATTACGTGGGGTTTTGTGATATAATAAGAGAGTGAAATAAAAATCATTTTCACTGTTGGGGGTGAACACAGGTAGATAATTCTACAAAGACTAAAATAACTATAATGGGTATAGTAGAAGATGAGAATCTGTTCCAAATCTGTTTTTATGAGAATACATTCCTATCATATATTATGTACCTATATTTTCTAATACCTTGCTAGATATTTTAAAGATATTACTTCTAACCCTCACAGCAGCCTTGTGAGGTACATATATTCTTATTTTATAATTTAGTGTCAGTTGAAACTAAAAGTGGCTCACACAGCCAGGGAAGCAGTAGAACCACCTCTGAATTTCTGGTATGTCCAGATCCCAAGTCTCCACTACAGTGTGTGTGGTCATTGCTGATAAAAGATGTCTGAGAGGGGCAGTAAACTACCAGCCTGAAGGTTTAGGTTGTTCCACAGTTATATTTTATTTGTGGCACTAACTGTTTTAAGTAATTTTTTTTTTTAAGATTTTATTCATTTATTTGATAGAGAGCACAAGTAGGCAGAGTGGCAGGCAGAGCGGCAGACAGAGGCAGAGAGCCTGATGTGGGGCTTGATCCTACGTGGGATCATGACCTGAGCCAAAGGCAGATGTCCAACACACTGAGCCACCCAAGCGCCTGTTTTAAGTAATCTTTAACTTAAGTTCCTTGGCTCACCAATCTGTTACAGCTCCCCCACACACCATCTCTTACGCTTAGCTTCCAACACAGTTACATTAATTTAATTAATTAAGAAGCTCGGTAGAAGATGATGATGAGGACATCAAGATATTATACAGAAGCACTTCACTAAATGCTTTTCATGCATTATCATAACCAGCCAATGTGTTAGATATGGGTATTCCCATTTTACAGATAAAGATGTTTATTCATTTGCCTAAGGCCATGTACTCTCTAGTGGTAGACCTCACATTTGAATCCAAGTCTATGCTACTCAAATTGTGTGTTTCTATCTACTAACTGTATTACTTCTACTAGAGGACTATGTTGCATATGTTTCTATTAAGAACAACTCCCAAACAGTAGCTAAAATCATCAGAATATACTCTAAGAACCAGCAAAGGAAGCTGATTAACTTGTTCATCAGTGGACTCTCTCTTTAAAAAAGAATCAGCCAACTCAACTGCAAACACCTTCTGTTGAGAAAACCTTCAGCCTAGGAGGTTAAATTAATTGTCTAGAGGATTTGAGGCTAAATAGTGTGTCCTTTGATTTCACTCTTGAATCAATGGCCCTCGTGTCCTTCTGTCAATGTGCAGACTACAGCTTCTCATCTCTAGACAGCAGAAGAGCAAATGTACTAGAAGGGAGGTTCGCTGATGTATTAAAGAGAACCGCAACCTGGGCGGAGGATTGATGGGGACTTCAAGAGAATGTGCTCTCCCATCCACTCACAAGTGTAATTTAAAGAGGATTTTTCAAGGCATGGATAGACACCATTACTCACATCAGTTCCCACTGCCTTCTCCCTCTATAACTCTTTACCAATTCTGGTCCACAGCTACTCTGCCCTATTTAATCAACAGCACACATTTCAGAAGTATTCTCTAGCATCCTCAAATGAATTTCTTATAACGCAAATTGAATGAAGTGGTGAAAATGATAAATATGTCTGCAGTGTAACATATTTGTTTCAAGCTGTATGATCTGCCTGAGGGTAAAAGGGACTCCCCAAACTATGCCAACTTCAGATTTAAAATGATCTATTTGACCATGATCTTACTCTCAGTTTGTATCCCATGATTTTTTTTTTCTGTTAAAGTTTTCATCTACAATGTTTTATGATATTGAGGTCAATTCTCTGCTTTGAAAGGAAATATATAAATAAGTTCAAGGACATGAGTTTATGCAAGACAAAGATTTCATAAAGTAAAATGCATATTTGCTTCATGATGTTTTTCTAACCCTTCCCCATATGATAATTGTAGTAGACAGAAAAATATATCCCCAAAAATGTCCATGTTCTAGTCCCTAGAACCTGGGACTATGTTATGTTACATGTCAAGGCTGCAGATGGAATTAAGGTTGCCAATCAGGTGACCTTGAGATGGAGAGATTCTCATGGATTATCTGACTGGGCTCGATGTAATCACAAGGGTCCTTATTAAGTGAAAGAGAGAGGCAGGAAATTGAATGTCAGAGGGATGTGATGTGAAAAAGGAAGTGGCTATGAGTCAAAGATAATGAGCAGCCTACAAAAGCTGGAAAAGGCAAGGAAACAGATTCTCCCTTGGAGTCTCCGAAACAATGCACTCTTGCCAACACCGTGATTTTACCAAGTGAGATCCTTTTAGTGTTCTAACCTTCAAAACCATAAGATAACAAATCTGTGATTTTTTTAAACCACTGAGTTTGTGGTAATCTGTTAGAGCAGCAAAAGAAAACTTAATACAGATATTGGTACCTGGAAGTGGGACGATGCTACAACAAACATCTAAAAATGTGGAAATGGTTTTGTAATTGGGAAATGGAAAGAGAATGGAAGAAATTTGGGGATCATAGTAGAAAAAGCCTACATTGCCTCAAGCAGCATATTAGAAACATGGATCCTAAAGACTCTGCTAATGAGGAATCAGAAGGAAATTAAGAGAATGGTAGAGAAACTACACATTATGTCTCAAAGAATACCTAAATCATCATGAACAGGCTGTTGGCAAAGAAGCTGTATTAGTATGTTATATGCCCATCAAACCTGGAAATAACTCAGATATATATATATAACTCAGATATATATATATATATAGTTTATATATATATATATATATATATATATATATATATATATATAAAACCTCATTAATTCTTTCTGAGAATTATGGAAAGGCCATTAGGAATATTGGTGAAATTAAAAAAAAAAAAGAGGTAAAAATATTCACAGGATAAGTAACCATAGGTATAATTTTAAAAAAAATTTTTTTAAAAACCAGGTATGTTGCATTACAGAACTCCAACTGCTCTTAAAGAGAGACCCTCCCTCCTCGCATCTCCAAATCCAAATGGTGGGAACCTTTGGAACACACTGGGAGGAGCAGAAAGTAAGGGGTGGCGGGGCGGGGGGGAGGGGTTGTTCAGACATGCTGGTGATGATCAATTCCTTGATCTGAGGAGCAGTCACATAGGTACTCATCTTTGTTTTGTGTATTTTTATGCTTGCAGATTATAGTTCACAACAATAATGGCAAAGAGCAAATTCAAAGGTGCAAGTAGGAAAACCACAGGGCTAAAGTACCCCCAAATCACTACAAACAATCCTGTTTGCATCTTACCTGCCTTTCCAAGACAACATGGTTATTATCTCAAGTCATGATTTTTACCCCCATGGATATAAATCATTACCTTTGGGCATGACAATGCATTTGAAATTACTTTCCATAAATGTGCATGTATGTCTCTTTGTCTTCTTTTAAAATCTTTAATTCAGAGAGCATTCCACACTTGGAAAAAACACCAAAGATTAACAGAATTCTAAAAACACACCACTGTGTCCATTATCTCTGTTATATTGGAGTTGGCCATAAACCCCTACCTACATTAGAGAGGGAGGAAAAGAATATGTTTTTTAAGCAATAGTTCTTCCACATATAGTGTGTGTTTGAATAAATGATTAATTATTGACTAATGGTATCATACTTATTTGTCCTAAAAGTTACAACTAATTCTTTCAGCAAATGAATATTACATGATCATTATTATCTCTAGTAATAGTTTCAGGTACCAAAAATCTAACCCTCTGATGAGACCTTTAGACATATTTCCTTGGTACAAGGGAATGCAGTATCAGTATTCCATGTGTAAATAAATTCAATTAACAACGAGTTATAATTGCACAGGGAG
The DNA here is from genome assembly GCF_964656455.1 of Halichoerus grypus. Lineage (NCBI taxonomy): Eukaryota > Metazoa > Chordata > Mammalia > Carnivora > Phocidae > Halichoerus > Halichoerus grypus. Next base: position 53,041,175 of record NC_135713.1, on the reverse strand, counting down.
ATGAAAATTAGTTTAAACAAGTCAATTAAATCATAAACATTTCAGAAATAAGAGGATGTGTTTGTAATCCAATTAGTGTGTTAATATACTAATAAATTTACTGATTTGAATAGTATCTTAATTGTATAGTAAAGCACCAGAAGAAAAAAACAGTATATCTTAATTGTCATAAAGGGAGCTTTGGCTGCAGTCTGACTACATAAGTTTGGAGAAAATTATCCATGTTAATGAGATCAAAATGCTTCTATCTAGAATAATAAATAAGGTTACTTGATGGTTTGGCTAATAAAAATGCATTCAAGGGACAGGGGAAATGACTGAACACAGTGTTGTCTGCCAGATGCTAATTACACTAAGTTCCTGATGCGAGAGAATGGGACATTTTATACTGTGACCAAAAAAACCACTTCCATAGTTCAAACACTCACATAATCATGGGAATAAAATATTCCAGGGATAATTCTTTATTGCTACCTCAATTACCAGAAATTAAGCTGATATTAATATACTTTACTGCTGCTCAGCCTTAAGTGAAATCAGTAGCACTTCACAGATAACTCAAGGGAATGAGCTGATCTCCTATTTCTGTGTAATTACCTGTAATTTATGGAACACAGAGAGACCCATGAGCAGCCTAGTCAAGGTCACCTAAGAAGGTTGAACTGCATTGTTTTCAATCACCATCTGTGATCTGGGCTGAGGCTGCTACCTCCCCAATTGCCACAAGAGGAAGGAACAGCTCTCAAGCACAAGGGTCATACAACCAAATCCTTAGGCCAAGGGGCAGAATAATCATGAGCTTCATACAGAGTGTTCATTTTAATGAGTACATGGCACTTGGATAAAAATACTAGCTTTATAGGTGATTAATCCACTACTTTTACTGTGTATTTACCTTTACCATTGGGATTTTTACTTTTATGTTTTATTACTAGTTAGTGCCTTTTCTTCTCAGCTTAAAAAAGTCTCCTTTAACATTTCTTTTTTTTTATTTTATTATGTTATGTTAATCACCATACATTATTACATCATTAGTTTTTGATGTAGTGTTCCATGATTCATTGTTTGCATATAACACCCAGTGCTCCATTCAATACGTGCCCTCCTTAATACCCATCACCAGGCTAACCCATTCCCCCGCCCCCCTCTAGAACCCTCAGTTTGTTTCTCAGAGTCCATAGTGTCTCATGGTTCGTCTCCCCTCTCCAATTCCCCCCCTTCATTTTTCCCTTCCTACTATCTTCTTCTTTTTTTTAACATACAAGGCATTATTTGTTTCAGAGGTACAGGTCTGTGATTCAACAGTCTTACAAAATTCACAGCGCTTTTAAGGCCAGTTTAGTGGCGACGAGTTCCTTTGGTTTTGCTTATCTGAAAAACTCTTTATCTCTTCTTCAATTCTTAATGATAACCTTGCTGGGTAGAGTATTCTTGTTTTGAGGTTTATTCCTTTCAGGGCTTTGAATATATCATGCCACTCCCTTCTGGACTATAAAGTTTCTGCTAAAAAATCTGCCAATAGTCTTACAGGGTTCCTTTTTATGCAACAAGTTGTTTTTTGTTTTTTTTTTGCTGCTCTCAAGATTCTCTATCTTTAACTTTTGACATTTTCATCATAATGTGTCTTGGTGTGGCTCTCTTGAATCCACCCTATGTGGAATTCTCTGGGTGTCCTGGACCTGGATGTCTCTTTCCTTCCACAGGTTAAGAAGTTTTCCACCATTATTTCTTCAACTAAGGTTTTTGCCTATCTCCTCTCTTTCTGGGACTCCTATAACATCAATGCTGTTCTGCCCAATGTTGTACCACAGGACCCTTATGCAATCTGCACACTATTTTTTCTTTTCACTGCTATTTGGGTGAGTTCCACTGCCCTGTCCTCTAGATCACGGAATCATTCTCTTGCTTCCTCCAATGTGCTGTCAAACTTCTCTAGTCTATTTTTCAGTTATTATATTCTTCAGCTCTGTGACTTCTGTTTGTACTTTCTAATATTTTCTGTCTCTGTTGAAGTTCTCACTCTATTCATCCACTCTTTTCCAGAGTTCAGTTAGCATCTTTATAACCATTACTTTGAACTCTTTATCAGGTAGATTACTTAACTCCATTTTACTGAGGTATTTTTCTAAAGTTTTATCTTATTCTCTTGTTTGGAACATATTCCCTTTTTCCTCATGTTGCTTCACTCTTTGTGTATGTTTCTATGTATACGGCAAAACAGTTACCTCTCCCAATCTTGAAGGAGTGGCCTTGCATAGGAGATGAATCTTATTATTCAACCTTGCTGTAGTTCTTGATGGTCCCCTGAACCTTTGTGGTTTTCTAAACAGCTTGATTTATTCTTGATAGGTCCTCATTGTTGAGAATGTGCCAAGACCTGTCAGTGTTCCAAAAGGACGGACCTCAGCATCTAGTTTCAGGCTGACTGGAAGCCAGACCCTCAGGCAGCAGCTTTTAAAATATGCAAATATATACAGGTCTGTGGGGCTACAATTGTAAACTCTGCTGGCCTCCAGACCAGGAGATCTTAAGGTGTCCGCTGGGTGACAGCTGCAAAAATTAGGGCTCCAGATGGGCATATAAGCTCCTTTCTGGGGAGTACTGGCCAACTATAGTGAGGCCAGGGGAGAGCACAAAGATGGTATCTCCCTACCTGTATTCCTGAGAGCTCTTCCATAGACTCTAGATGTGGCAAACCTGAAACCCGTCCCTCAAGCTAAAGCTCCAGGACAAATAAACAGGCCTTTTTCATAGGAGGACTGGGGGTGTGTGTCAGTTTACTACTGTTTGTGCAGTGCCCTGGGGGAGGCAGCCTGCCAAGAACTGTCTTTCTGATTGATACAGTCCTGTGGAGCCCAGAAACTCAAGCCCTGTGGCCACAAGGGCCAGGCAATCAAGATGCATTCCCTCTGTGGATTACACATGTCCATTGGTTTTAGCAATGCAGCTGCAGAGCACAGAGGGTGGGAAATGCCCACCAGCTTTAGCAAGGTTGTGGGATAATGCCTTGGCTACACACACCCGCCAGATTTAGTGAGACAGCTGGAGTGCATGAGGAGGGAAAGGGGGGCATGCCCACCAGCTTTAGCAAGGCAGCAAAGAAAATTCACTGGCTGTGTGCCCACCAGCTTCAGTGAGGCGGCAGGAAAGTGCCATGTCTGCACATGCCTGCAACTTCTGCAAGGCCGTGGGAATGCCACAACCACTTGTCCCCACTGGCCTCAGCAAGGCAACAGGAGCGTGCCACATTCTTGCATACCGCCTGCACTAGCAGGGTGGAGGAAAAGTGCCACAATAGCAAAAACAATAGCATTTTGTAAGCCAACATCAGGAAACCAACATAGAGAATAACCTCATATTAATTAATTTAATAAATATGTAATAAACACTTGTTTTGTGCTGACCACCAAAACACAACAAGGCCCCTAATGGTTCAGAGTTCACAACTCCAAGTTTATTGCTTGGAAGACAAAAGTTAAACAAACAAACAAGAGCAAATATAAAATATAAGTGATAAATGAAGAGAAAACTAAGGCAAGATAAGGAAGGGAAAGAAGAAAATTGCGGGGGGAGTTTATTTGCAATAATAAAAGAAGGTTTATCTAACAAGAAATACTGAACCACAAGTAAGAAAGGGAAAGCCAAGTGACTATTGGAGAAGGAATGTTTCAGGCAGAAGGAAGAATATGTGAGGTTGGGCCATGACAGGTAGGTGTGTGCTTCACATGTTTGAAAAGAGGAAAAAGGCCAGTATGGCTGAAGTTTAGGAAGCATAGGAGAAAGTTGCAGGACATGATATCTAAGAAATCACAAAGAGCCAGGTATCAAAAAGTGATCTGACATGTTTCAAAGAATCATTTTGACTACTGGATTGCAAATAGTTAGTATGTTAGCATAGGAGAGAGAACAGTTAGAAGGCTATCCCAATAATCCAGGTTAGAAATTACAGTTGTTGAATCAGGAAGAAAGCAGTAGAGGTAGTTCAAAATTATCAGAATTTGGTATATATATTAAAGAAAAAGACAAGAAAAAACAGGTTGGGATGGAGAGAAGAACTGACAGTTAAACTGTGGGCACTTTAAGTGTGAGATGCCAAATTGTCATCCACATGAAACTGTTGAGAGAGCAGCCAGATGAGTTCATATTGGTCCAGGCTGGAGATACAAATGTAGAAATCATCATTTTTTTAAAAAGAAGTTTTTAAAAGTAAGAGCCTGGATGAGATAACTCTGGAGTAAGAGTAAATAGAGAAGGAGAGATCCAAGGACTAAGATGGGGAGATGAGGAAACACTAGCAAAGGAGATGAAAAGGAAATATCTAGCTTCTAGGAGGGAAACAGTAACCCAGATCCAAGTATTATATCTGAGGTCAAGAAAGAAGACTGACATGTGACCATTGGATTAGCCACGTGAAAGTCATTGGTGATTTCTGACAAGTGTTTTCAGCGGAGAGGTGGCGGTAAAAACTGTTCTGAGTACGTTCAAGAGAATATGGGAACAAGCAAACAGACACAAGGCACTTTGCTGGAAAGAGGATCACAGAAATAGGGTAGAAGCTGCAGGAAAATGTGAAGTCATAAAATGTTTTTTTCAGATGTGAGAAATTACAGCCTACTTGCATGCTGTAAGAATAAATCAGTAAAAAATGGAGTGGGAGGGTGATTTGGGGGAACAAGTGTTGAGTTTGGCATTAGAGAGAAACACAGATTTCATGGGTATGTTTTCAAGTAGACTGGCAATATGTCAGAGTGAGACCACATAGAAGTTTTCTTTTATGTGCTTCTATTTTCTCAGTGAAATAGGAAGCCAAGTTATCAAAGAAGATAAGAAAGCATGTGTTAAAAAAGTTTGGTGAAAATGAGAAGAAAAGGTAATAGTCATCTAGGAGAGTAAAAGAATAATTGAGGAAAATGAGATAGGGTGGCTTAACAGCAGACAGGCACACTTGAAGAAAGTGTCCATTAATTTCAAGAAGACTGTTCAGTATAGCTTTGTTTTTCTCCAGTCATGTTCAACTGTGCAAGTCCAGAAGCAAAGTAGAGAGTTGGATTTAACCAGCGTTAAGTATTATCAGGTAAATACAGTGAAGGAACTGAGAAAGAAAGAGCAATGTAGTTGAGAGTGCATGCAGGGAAGTAGTTAAAATGGCAGAGCTGTTAAAGAATAATCAAACACCAAAAATATCAAAGATGAACTGACTGCTCTGCCGGACAAGGGAAAGTAACTCCGGAGTAGACAGTGAGTTTCTCTGAGTGTGAAGTCCGAAGATAGATACAGTGCAAGAAAAAGGAATTTCTATCCAAATAGGACAAGATTCTGAAAGGCACTTTTCGATTATAGAGAGTATTGAAAGGCTTTCTTAGGATTGGTCATTAATTTCAAGATTAGTCATTATCTCAGCATGACTGGTCATTTGTGCAGTTATAAAACAGGGTGTGACTCTCAAAGAGATGAGATAAAGAACCTTATGTCAAACTGTCTTAGGGTAAAGAGCAATCTAGTCCTCATAAGCAGATACAAGAATGTATCAGACTTGGGCGCCTAGGTGGCACAGTCTGTTGAGCTTGGTTTCGGCTCAGGTCATGATCTCGGGGTCCTGGGACCGAGCCCCGCATCAGGCTCCACGCTCAGCGTGGAGTCTGCTTGAGATTCTCTCTCTCCCTCTGCCCCTCCCACTCGTGCTGTCTCTCTCTCTAAAATAAATAAGTAATCTTAAAAAAAAAAAAAAGAATATATCAGACTTGGGGTCAAGCAATGATCAAATACTTAAGTACTAGTACAAGGTTTGAACAAAGATATTTCATAATTAGACCAGAGAACTCAAGCTAAGTAAGGTATGTTGGAGAGAATAGCAGTGAAAACGTGATATTAGCATAAAACAAATGGAGTGAAAGAATTGTTTGCTAGTATATTTGAGGAAGTAAGCTAGGAAGATAAGAGGTAGTGGTTGGAAAGTGAGATGGTTAAAATTATAGAAGGGGTGTAATTTTAGAGAATCTCAAAGTCTGGGGTTCAACTAATGGAGTATATGACTGTATTAAGGTAGAGGACAAGATTCTTCAAAGAAAATGACTTACAAATCAGGGTGGTTGAAAGAATTACTAACACAGAAACTAAAATCAGTCACAATGGTGATGAGAAAGTGTTAGAGAAAGTGACAGTGAACTAGGAGCTAAAATCTTCATGAAATGAGGGAGTGATGTGTCTATGAAGACTGCAACAAAGGAGGGGTAAGCAGTAGTCTGACTCCTCGGGTTTCAAGACTGGAGACTTTGGGGAGAGACAGAAAGACAATGATCTCTAAATGACAATGATAAAAACACCACATTTTTAGGAAGAGAACAAGCCAAAGAAGGGGAAGATGGAGTCAGATTAGGGGATGTGCAGAGCCAAATGAAGAGGAGAGTCCAGGTCACGAAACATAACCTGGGAAATCTTAGGCCTCTTGAAGGAGCTGAAGCATATAGGAATGAAGGGCATACAGGATTATTTCTGGTGGATTCTAAGTCAAATTACAGATGAGAAACAGGAGCGTGGGGGAAAGAGAGAGAAGTAGAGCTCTTGCCAGGAGCTTACTGAGCTCTGGAGCCCCATTATGATGCCTTTCAAAGCTCTTCTCTTTCAGTTTTTTCTTTTCTTTTCTTTTCTTTTTTCTCTTTTAGCTTTCTACATTAGCCCTGGAAAAAATGATTATATGCTTTGTTATGAGTTTCCCATAGTACTTGGCAACCACCCCCTGCTTTAAGAAAAACTTTGCATAAGAGACCTGGTCCTTCTGTGGCATCAGATACTATATATCCTTGGCAGAAACCTGAATTACATACCACTTTTGTCCAGAGCCTCCAAATATGCATTACTAAACAAGCCGCATCTTATTATAAACATTTATTTTGCAATGAAGCAAGCTGAAGAGTTCAGCTAAAATCTGAAGCTATAACTTCAAGTCTTCTGCTTTTGCCTTAATCGGTACTCAGTCAATTCTCAACCAAACTTTCTATTTCATTTCTGTCTCTTAAACCCTGTCTCCAGTTTATCACCTCCCTGAATTGGTTCATTCTTTCAACAAAAAGCTATCAAGTACCTGTTAAGTGTTATGTGCAACAGGAGGAACAAAGATAAGTAAGATGCGTCTCTGCCCTGGAGGAGCTCAAAGCCTCAGGTGAAAAGCAAACATGCAAACAAGTAACATACCACTTTCTAGAATCTGGCCTAAGAGAGGGATGTACAAAACAGGGTGTTGTTTCCAGACTCCAGAATCCACTTTAGAATTTATAATGAGAGTTTTTATTTTGTCTTTTTAACATGTTGGCAATTTTCTAAGTCAAAATGGAAGAGATGACTTTCCTCTTTTTTGTATTCAAAGTCTTGCTTAACTCAAGCAAGAATTCAGAGCTCCCACTCCCCCAACTTTCCTTCCAAGACTATTTGTCAGCAACTACCACCCACCAGGCCCCTTCATGCAGATATGAATAATTGCAGGGAAAAAAAAGAATGGAAATTGAAAACAGGTTACTTCAACCAAGAATCCTTCTTTATGTGGTAACTCATTCACTCCTTTATTCATTCATTCACTCATTCACTCATTTATTCAGTATAAGTACTGATTAAACAAAACCTAAGTGGTGGGCACTGAGCAAAGTTCTGCTTAGTGCCAGATGAGAAGAAATCAGGAGACAATTCAGATACCTTATCATACCTTCTTGGGACAATGTAGAAAGTAGAAAGACAATGGGATAGGATGAAGCTTCATCTATCCTCTAATTAGGGAAAACAATGTGCCAGTCTAGAAACAGACAATGAGAATACTTTATTCCTAGGTCAATCTAGGAGGATGTATACTTGTAAGAGAGGGTTCAGCACCAGGCTAAGGTTCTACACAGGAAAAGAATTTTCCCTTCATCTGTTGCTGGGGTTTGAGTCATATAAAGAATGATATTTGGTATCTTCATGACATGGGCAGTAAGATTCTAGGTTTAAGAGTGGAAAGTAGTGGGAATTTCCACTGGGTGATTTCCATTTTCTCACTGTAATCACTTATACCAAAATAATAAATGACCTTATGCTCTTAAATCCAATGGTCACTTTGCTATTCTTATCTCTAAGCTCTTTTTTTTTAAAGATTTTATTTATTTGACAGAGAGAGAGAGAGCACAAGCAGGCAGGGCGAAAGGGAGAAGCAGGCTCCCCACCGAGCAGGGAGCCCGACATGGGGCTCAAACCCAGGACTCCGGGATCATGACCCGAGCCGAAGGCAGACGCTTAACGACTGAGCCACCCAGGCACCCCTTTGTCTCTATGCTCTTAACACCATATGACATGTAGATTGTTCCCTGTTTCTCAAAATGCTCTTGTCTCTTGGCTTCCCTGACAATTCACTCTGCTAGATATTCTGTTGTACTTTTTCATTTCTTCAAAAATGGTGTGCCAATTAAAACTACAGTGAGGATATGAGGAATTCTTAATCTCAGGAAACAAACTGAGGGTTGCTGGAGTTGGGGGGTGGGAGGGATGGGGTGGCTGGGTGATAGATATTGGGGAGGGTATGTGCTATGGTGAGCGCTGTGAATTGGGCAAGACTGTTGAATCACAGATCTGTACCTCTGAAACAAATAATACAATATATGTTAAAAAAAAAAGAAGAAGATAGCAAGAGGGGAAGAATGAAGGGGGGGAAATCGGAGGAGGAGACGAACCACGAGAGACTATGGACTCTGAAAAACAAACTGAGGGTTCTAGAGGGGAGGGGCTGGGGGGATGGGTTAGCCTGGTGATGGGTATTAAAGAGGGCACATTCTGCATGGAGCACTGGGTGTTATACGCAAACAATGAATCATGGAACACTACATCAAAAACTAATGATGTATGGTGATTAACATAACAATAAAAATTTTTTTAAAAAGAGACCTATGATTAAAAAAATAAAAATAAAAAATAAAACTACAGTGAGGTACCAATGCACACACTAGGATAGCTAAAATTAAAAAGAACACAGTGCAGTGTTGGTGAGGATGTGGAGCAGCTAGAATTCTCAGATACTACTTGGGGGGAATGTAAAATAGTACAGCTACTTGCAAAAGTTTAGCAGCTTCTTAGAAGTAAAACATACATGTGACTTAGCAATTCTATTCATAGGCATTTACCCAAAAAGAAATAAAAACACTGTCCATAAAATGATTTGTACATAAAAACTCATAGCAGCTTTATTCATAATAGCCAAATACTGAACAAGAAGAAAAAAGTCATCAACACATGAATGAAAAACTAATCATGGTACAACCATGCTATGGAATACTACCCAGCAATCAAAAGAAATAAATCACTAATATCTGATTTATGCAATATGAATAAATCTCAGCAACATGCTGAGCAAAAGAAGCAATACACCAAAAAGTATTATTCCATTTATTCCATTTTTCCATTTATGAAACTAGAACAGGCAAAACCTACTTACAGTGACAGAAAGCAAATCAATGGTTGCTTGGGGCCAAGGATGGGGATATGCAGCAAAGGGCCTGAAGGAACTTTAGAAGAGAATGTATGATCAGTTCTGTGCTAGTAAATGCTTCACAACCAACCAACTCTCTGAAAAAAACATATGTGTATATGTATATATATATTTTTATAAGTTTTACTGATACAAAAAATCATATAATACACAATTTACAAATAATAAAATATGCAAAGCACTTGACTATAAATTCCACATAGCCAATTCTCACAGAATGCTTTGATTGCTTTTTCCCAAACTCTTACATGCCTAACCTACCTCTGCTTTTCCAATCCCAACTCTCTAATTCTTTTCCCAATAAATTTATTTTCATTATATCTGATACATGACACGTTCTTTCTCATTCTCTTACAATTACATTTATTAAGCTTTAGCACTATGTATATTGGAACCTAACTTGTTCATCAATGACATGAGTGATCTCTTTCCTGAACCAGATAATAATTTTCAACAACAGGAAGAATACATCCTCAAACAGCCCTAATTTCTTGTGCTACTCATAAAGTAACAGGTACAGACAGGGCACTTTAAACTTAATCTACATTACTGGGATCTTACTCTTCACTTACTTTTGCTGAAGCAACCAACTAAAAAATAAGTCAATCCCTGATTTGCAGTGTTTGCCAAATTCTGTGGTGTAAATATTCTCACCATGGCTGATTTCAAGTTACCAACATAACATGACTGAATACATACCAATATACAGTATTTCCTCCATTTAAACAAAACACATGAAAATAACCCCAAGATCATAGGAAGTATTAAGTATAGCAAATAACTTAAGTGTTACATTTTGAGTATGTTTTGTTTTTAAAATAATTTATTTAATTATAAGACCATATGACATAATTTTAAACTAATGGCTTATATTTAATAACTAGCATCTAAAACTCCTAAAAATTAAATAATCAGAACTTGCAAGCCAGATTCAACACACTAGATATTTTCTGTATCTTGATTAATATATTGGTTATAGGGGTATATACATGTATCAATATCACTGAAATGTTTACTTAAAATGCATGCACTTTGTTATATATAAATCATACTTCAGTAAAGATGATTTAGAAGAAAATAATTGGTATCCCTTAGAGTTCTGTTAGGCCTCCTTTTCACTTCACTTGTACTTGCTGGGCCAGTTTATCTCCTCCCCTTGTTTCAATATCCATATCTTGATGACTTCTGATTGTGTACATCCACATTTTCCTCTCTCCTGACTGCCATTTTCATATAATCAATCTCCACTTGGATGTCACAAAGACATTCCAAATTCAGTGCACCTAAAACTGTACTCAACATCAAACATTACCCACATTGTTCTTCCTCATAGCTCCCCATTTCAGAAAACTGTACTTCTACCCACTGAGGTGCACAGCCAAACATCAGTATGAAACTTAAATCTCTGCCACTTCCTAATGCCACACCTCTAATCAATTCATACCTGTCAAATCTACTCCTAAATATCTCTTATGTTCATCTCTAGGTCCCCACTCTCACTGCTCCAGCTCAGACCACAATTATCTCTCACATGGATTACCCCCAAAGCCTCTTAATGACCTCCTGGCATTTACTCTTGGCCCCTCATCATTCTGCAAAACATGTAGAGAGGTTTTTATACATGCAATTCTGACTTCATTATTTAGCTGACTAGCACCTGCATGATCGGGCCCTGATTATTCTCCTAGATATTTCCTTGATATCTTCCAACCTCACTGAGTTTTACTTTCCAACCTCACTGAAAATTTTTTCACTTTCTCTACACAATATAGTCTTTTCTCCTCCTTTTCTGTAGCTATTTCCTACTCATCCTTCAGATATCAGCTTATGCATTACCTCCTTGGGGAAATCTTCCCTGACCCCTTACACTGGATGCCCCACCTGTATAATCCCATAGCTTGTTTCACACCAAAATATGGTGCACATAATTTTCTGCCTCCCCTACTAGACCAAATGCTCCTTTAGAGCAGAGACCATTTTTATTGTGATTGCTGTTGAAAGACTAGCTCCTAGCAACGTGCCTGGCAAACAACAACTCATCACTGAATATTTATTGAATGAATCTTAGGAATCCCGCAGACTGAAAGGTTGTTGTCAGGCACTGCTAACCCTTCTCCTTGTCTCATACACATCAGATTTCAAGCCTTGTGCCTCAAATTATACCGTAAATTCCTTCATAGGTTTAGGGTTCTGCTTTAAATTTACTGAAACCCACATAGGCTTATGGCATAATTCACTAAACACTGACCAATTATGTGGACTCCTATTTACTCCCAAAACCCAAATTCCTACCAAATCCTCAAGCTGACATTGAAGATCTATCTTATCAAGAAAATACGCAGTCTGTTTTGAGCTCTCTTCCTAAAACACAGATGTTATGTTGTTTTTTTAGCCTATTTTCAAATATGTTCCCTCACTGACCCCTAAATTCACCCTCTTTTTCCTTTCTCCCCTCTTCCCCACCCCTGGCCTCTACTCTGTTGCCACTATCTTAAATGTCTTCATCTCTTGTACTTAATTTCTCATACTATCTTCAAAGGACCACTTCAGTTCTTGGCCTTTTCCTGCTTTCTGTTCCTTGTTTTAAGAACATTTTTCAACTCTCTGTGTTCCAAGAATAGCAGTAGGTGCTGAAAAAACATTAAGTGATAGACTATGCCATGGAAGGGCTTGCATGCTGGGAGATGGGAGTGGCTGGTATTTAAATGCATCATTTTAATATAATGTACTAAAGGTATTATAGAAGGCACTGAGGCAGCTTTGAGAAGGGAACACCTTCTGACTGAGCATGGACTGGAGAACAAGAGAGTAAGTCATCAAAAAATTGTTATAGCTCTTTTGGTTAGATTCCCAAAATAAAATACCATGTCACATTCATGCCAGCACTTTCTGGAGCTAACATCTGTTGAGCACAACCATTATCTCATTTAATTCTCATTAAAACTCTACAAGTTAGAATGACATAGATAATATTATGGTCAGTACTTTGCAGCTTAGAAAACAGACTTAGAGATACTGGGTCAATACTCAGACTCGTAACCACTATGCAGCAAATCCTCAATCTTCGGTGAGTGATATAAAACACATTGGGGGGCAAACGGAGGGGTTACATGTGTCACATGAATCCTAGTAACAGGCACACAGTAAATTGTTTGCAAGCATTTTTTTTTTTTTGCCCGTTATATATACTGGACCAATGACAATCTATATATCAAGTTCAGGGACAGCAATGAAATCCATAGCTGCTAACCCTCCACTCCAATATGTTCACACATCAGACCTAGTCTTTCTTCTCTCTCTTGTACATTTATTTGTTTAGTTTGAATTGGGGTTGGGCATACTGTTTGTTTAATGGAGAAAAGTCTCTCAGGAAGAAGTAAAAAGAAATACCACAATACCTGCACTTGTATGAAATATGCCCAGATATGAGAATTTGCCATCATCTCCCCATTTTTATTAGAAAACAGGTCCCTCTCTTGCATTTCTCAGTGTAGACACTGAAGAAGTCAGACCAGCCCACAGATTCCCTCATCCTCTGTGCACACCACCAGGGAAGACCAGTGTCCAACTGCCCTTCTGATACTTCTCTCGCTGTTTGCATGAAAGAAAAGCTTGAAATAAAATTTACTCTTTGCTCTCAGCAAGAACTAATACTTATCAAATGCCCTGGTCAAACACAATAAAATCATACTGTGTAAGGAAATTGCTTTTGTAATTGATTTACTAGTTTTCATAGAGGAAAAACATTTCAGTAGCATTTTCATTAAATTGCTTGTCTACAACAACCAAAAAATATCTAGTTTTCAGTTTTTAAAGACCCTGTATCTCTGTCATTTGGATTTTAGAAAAAGTAACAGAATGAGGAAAAATACTAAACCTAATGGTACATTGTATGGTAAATAAAAGATCCAAACATGTCCTTCATTGCAGAAAAGTACAGGATTACAGATTACTTATAGGGAAGACAGTGCTTTTGTTTTTGCTGTCTTAGGTTAGGAGACAGAAATATAAAGGGAGGAAGGAGTAGTTTGGCTTTGTTTATATTCAAAAATGCTTTAACCCACTCCCCTGAGCCTCAAAGGAGGGGCCAGGAGGCAAAGAGCAAATTCAACTGTTCAGATTCTGCTCCTGGGGATTCTATATGTCACTCTGGGCCTCACAATGAGCCCATAAGCACCAACAAAGAACTTAAAATACACTTGGTTCAAAAGAGATCACGGTAATAAACTGCATTGGTAAAATCACTTGACATAAAACCAAAACACTGAGCCTTTGGCTAAAAATCTGTATTTTAATTAATTATTGCCATATTAAATTGTAAGCACCATAAGGACAAGGTCTGTATGTGTCTGCAGCTGTGTCCCCAGGGCCACGCACAGAACGTAGCTCACAACTAATATATGCCTTTTGAATAAATAAATGAATTTTAATTTCCCACTGAATCAAAAAGTGCCTTTGAATGGATGTCAAAACAGTATCTTTCACCATTAAATTTCAGGGCAGAAATCTTCCCAAGCTCCCACTTGATCTCCCATATTTAGAGTGCATCAAAAGAAGAGAAAGAGATTTGGGAGGAGAGCAGAAAAATGGGAGTAGGAGAAAGACAAGCTATAAGAAATGAAAAAATGTCACTTGGCACAATCAGATCAAAAGCTTGAACTCCAAATCCCAAGCAGCAATCTTTGCTTCCCTATAAACATAAATACTGTTGATTAAGTTGTGACTGCATTTTGTGGGCACTACAAGAAACTAAGCAAAGTAAAAAAAATTCCCTTAGACAAACTACAGTATTCCAGGAAACTCACCTGACATGCTCAAACAACCTGAGAGTGTTCATTTATCCAACAAATATTTAGAGACCTGCTAATTGCTAAGCGCTGTGCAAGGTGCTACGGATTCAATAGTGAATCTGCTATGCATATCTGAGATTTTTTTTTTTGAAGGTACTAGATAAATTTAAGACTCTGATATACATACAGACCCTCTCCCAGAGGGATGAGTAGTGGGGGAAGCACCTTCAAACCACGTAGAATGTTTTGCCTACAATTTCAGGAAAGCTGTAGATCCTCCAAAGCCAATTCACATACCTAGGGTATATGTATGCAACAATCCTACAGATTCCATTGCCCTCTGCCCAAGCAGTAATCTAACACGCTGCTGTATTTTGTCTTTTTTTTTTTTTTTAAAGATTTTATTTATTTATTTGACAGAGAGAGAGAGAGAGACACAGCGAGAGAGGGAACACAAGCAGGGGAAGTGGGAGAGGGAGAAGCAGGCTTCCTGCGGAGCAGGGAGCCCGATGCGGGGCTCAATCCCAGGACCCTGGGATCATGACCTGAGCCGAAGGTAGAAGCTTAATGACTGAGCCACCCAGGCGCCCCTGTATTTTGTCTTTTTGATTTAAATTAAAGTCAGGTAGGTTAGGGGCGCCTGAGTGGCACAGTCAGCTGAGCGTCCAACTCAGTTTTGGCTCAGGTCATGACCTCACGATCCATCCTCTGATCAAGCCCCATGCTGGGCTCTGCGCTCAGTGCAGAGTCTGCTTACGACTCTCTCACTCTCTCCCTCTGCCCCTCTCCCCATTCTCTCTCTCTCTCTAAAGTAAATACATCTTTTTAAAAATTAATTAATTAAAGTCAGGTTATGTTCTAGACAGAAGCCTCTTGATTAGAACTGGTTACAAAAGGAAGCTCCCAAAGGCAGGGCAAGATGGCAGGTGATCTCAGCCCCTTCCTAACCTTAGTGAGCTTCCTGAAGGAACTCACAGAAATTAGGTAAATCATTTTAATAGTTTTTAGAAACCTTCCCTAACTTGATTAATCAACTTAGAGCACTTTCTATTTCAAAGGTTTTACTCGTTTAAGACACTCTTGCATTTTCAACATATAGATAGCAATCTAGATATGATATAGAATCTTTAAGAAAAAAATCAAGCCAAGGTATCCAATTCCACACAGAAAGAGAATGCCAAATTGACATTTAAAATACTTGTTTGCACAAAGGACACTTTGGGTTTTTTTTTTTAATTAATTACCCTGCTCTCACTTGCTTTATGTATTATATAATTAATGGATTACTGGAATTCATAAGTGAATAATACGTAGATGTCACCTAGAGGTGCTAAACCTATTCGCCTACTTGGAATTGCCTGTCTCAATAAGAATGACACTAACTTTAGCATTTTCTCTCTGATTAGAGACACTATAGATTTGCAGTCGCCTCCATGTAATATAAATCAATAAAGAATAATTTTCCAGGCAGTAAATCAATTGTCAGTTCACAGACCCTAATACCCCTGTGCAGGATTTATTGAAAAAATGAATGGCAGTCTTGTTAGGAGATGTACAGCATGCTTTATAGGGACATAATAGTGTAAACCCCAGACTATCACATTCACTACAGTGAGAAATCCAACAGAAATAACCCTTTCCTTTCCATGGAACACACACTCAACTGGATTTTTTAATGTCAAAATGAAAAAACTTAAAAGACAACAGAATGATAACATATCTCTGTAGTGGGAGGATATGTCAGTCTTGGGAACATTAGAACTCCTTTGCTGGGACTTTCTGCACTTTGGGTGTGGTGGACCTGAAAAGTTAATATTCTAAATCTTTGCCATCCAATAGGGTATCCAACAGTCAGGTGCGGTTTTTTAATTCTTGTGATATGAGTAGTCTAAATTGACATGTGATGTAAGTATAAATAAACACTGGATTTTGAGGCACCTGGGTGGCTCAGTCTGTTAAGCATTCAACCCGTTTATGGCTCAGGTCATGATCTCAGGATCATGGAATGGTGCCCAACTGTGCTGAGCATGGAGACTGTTTAAGATTCTCTCCCTCTCCTCGGCTCCTCCTCTCCCTCGTGTGCATGTGCACTCTCTCTCTCTCTCAAAAAAACACAAGTATTTAAGAAAAACATTGGATTTCAAAGATTTAATACAAAATAAAAAAACAAAGTATCTCAATTTTTATACTGATTATATGTCAAAATGATAATTTAGTTATATTAGATTAAGTAGAATATATTATTAAAATTAATTTCAATTCCTTATGTTTTATGTGGCTACTAAAAAATTTAAAAGCACTTATATGGTTCACATACTATTTCTATCATACAGCACTGTTCTGCACAGTAAAGTGGCTCAGATTACAGACTGAAAAATTTTATCATGGTCAGCCAATGATGCAACAGCAAATCCCCAGAGGACTAGATAGTTAAGTAAGGGAATGACAAAATAAGACTCCACTTTTTAAAAGAGAACAGCATGTAGTTCCTCTAAAGAAGTGGGAGAAGATAACCATTGGGTGTTCATGGATGGGAAGGTAGGTCCCCACAGGTCTTACAGTAAATATTTAAAGTGCTTGTCAAACAAAACTATAGAGAACCTGAAAGGAGAGAAATATCAGACCTGCTAATGGTGACATAACCAGATTTCAACAAATGAGGGGTATAGGAAAGCATAAGCCAAGAAAAGTTTGATTAATGCCCTACGAAGATATTTTAAGTTTGTATCAAAAGTTATCTTCGGTTTGGGGCACCTGGGTGGCTCAGCTGATTAAGCATCTGACTCTTGGTTTTGCTCAGGTCCTGATCTCAGTGTCCTGGGACTGAGCTCCATGTCCGGCTCTGCGCTCAGCATGGAGTCTGCCACGGATTCTCTCTAACCTCTCCCTCTGCCCCTTCCGCTTGTGCTCTCTCTCAAATAAATAAATCTTTTTAAAAAATTATCTTTGGTTCAGGGGCGCCTAGGTGGCTCAGTTGTTAAGTGTCTGCCTTCAGCTCAGGTCATGATCCCAGGGTCCTGGGATCGAGCCCCCACATCGGGCTCCCTGCTTGGCAGGAAGCCTGCTTCTCCCTCTCCCACTCCCCCTGCTTGTGTTCCTGCTCTACTCTCTCTCTCTGTCAAATAAATAAATAGAATATTTTTAAAAATAAAAAAATAAAAAATTATCTTTGGTTCAATAGTTACAAGCAGTCTCACTCATTACTAGATGCCCAGAATCTTGCACAAGGCCTGACTCTAGAAAACACTCAATAAATACTTGCTAAATGAAGGAATGAATTAAATGATTAAATATAAAAAAAGATCTAATGCACCTAAATTATGATGCAAATGCAAAAAAAAAGCATATTAATTTTTCTACTGTACTAAACTAGAAATATCCATGAAGCAGAGTGGAGACACTGGAACTCTAGATAATGAAGAAGGAACTACAGAAAAAAGGTAGATAAAGATGCAAGAGATTTTTTAGACATGAGAGGAAAGAAAAATTAAAATGCATAATAGCATTAGTGAATCCTAAATTGGGGGAAGGCAACAAGGATTGTAAGATATAGAGTGACACAGTTTAGACAAATTGCTACCATTCTGTGGCTGAATAAGGTAAGTAATAGCTTTTTGAATGTCAAATTCTGAATTTGTATAATGAAGCTTTGGAATTAATCTAAAATTCCAATAATCTGTAATATCAGTGATATGAGGAAAATCAAAGGATGCAACAAACTATTCTCAAATCCCAAACTTGAGTGCTTCTCAATCAGGGGTGATACTGCTCCTCAGGGGACATTTGGCATTACGTGGAGAGGTTCCAGGTTGTCACTATTAGGGAGTGCTACTGGCATCTAGTGGGTAAAACCAGAAATGCTGCTAAATATCCTACAATGCACAAGACAGCGCCCCAAAACAAAGAATTGCCTGGTATAATATGTCGATAGTGCAATGTTAAGAAATCGTGATCTAAAGTAATATATAAATAATATTTACAGAAACCAATGAGGTAGAACAAGAAAATACAAGTAATTTCAAAGCCCTGCACTGATAGTACAAATGAGCTAATATAAATCTTAGGCTTAAAAAAAAAATGAAATAACACCTAAATTAACCATTCACCCCTCATTCTCCTCTCTCACTATCACTTCAGAAGTTTTGCTAGAATTCTTCTTAAGAAATCACCATCTCTAAGAAAATGAGAAAAATAATTCAAATTTATATGGGCGATGTATGCGCATTTTATGCAGAGGAAGTAAAAATTACGCTTTATTCTATTATGAATAAAAAGACTTGTCATAAATTTAGACTGGGTTCATTTCTTTATGCTTAATAAAGCCTGCACACAAGCACCTGAAGAGAAAATAGATAGAAATTGTACCCATTAAAATATTTACCCTTCCAAGTAACCTAAAGGGGTAAGAAATATAGGCTTAATTATCTTCACAGATTTTCAGCTAGCACATGAATTTGCAGTCCTACTATACTTGGAAAATAGAGAACACATTCAATACCAAATTTAAATCTACTGCTTTTAAAATACCTTCCTTTGGGCTGCAAACTATAATCAAATATTCTATATCACCATGAGTTTCAGCACATTAATATGATATAAAATATGCTTTAAAGATATATCCATGATTTATAATAATTGCAACTCTCAGAAACTAATAGCCAGAAGCATTTGACTTTTACCTTCAAATATCCTCATTCAGATCCAGTTAAAATACTGTCTGAATCAGCATAAGAGCTTCTATACTAAGATATTAAAAGTAATCCTTTTTTTTAGAGAATTCTATTACATTAATACTTGATATGTTACTCTTCCCAGGTAACATATTTTTATTTTGATAGGAATCTATTAAGAATATACTTCAAAAGATTTCTAGTGGTGTTATTTTCAGGGACCCAAAGCTATAAAGCATACACATATATGGGTGAGTGGGAGGGGGAGGGTGGGAAAGGCAGACTTTATCTAAAGTATCTCACCATTTAGTTTCCTGAGGCTGTTATAACCAAATACCACAAAACTGTGTGGCTTAAAACAACAGAAATCTACTCTTTCACATTTATGAAGGCTAGAAGTCTGAAATCAAGGAATCAGCGAGGTTAGTTCTTTCCAGAGGCCCTCAGGAACAATTTGTCCCTTACCTTTATCCTAGCTTCTGGTGGCTGTCGCAAATCCTTGGCACCACTTAGCATCACCTGGCTTGCAGCAGCACTTAAGTCCAGTATCTGCCTCCAGTTTTACATGGCCTTCTCTATACCTCTACCTCCTTTGTGCCTGTCCTCTGTCTCTGTGTCCTCTGCTCTTACAAGGGTAACAGTCGGATTTAGGGCCCACCCTAATTTTAGAATGATTTCATCCTTAGATGCTTAACTCATTAATATTTCTAGATCCTTAACTAATTATAACTACAAAGTCCCTATTTCCAAATAAGGTCACATTCTGAGGTTCTCGGTGGACGTGAATTTTGGGGGGACACTAACTGACCCACTACACTCACCATACCTTATTTGTGATCAACTATTTTATTTACATAAGCATCTGACTCATTTGTGTCTCCCTCTCTCATTTTCCTTGTGACACGAAACCTGAAATTATATATAACTAACCCTCCCCAAGGACCCACTGTCTCATCTATACAATGGCACTGGAATCAACAGATGTCAATGAAAGAATCCAAACTGACTTGGAATAAAGAGAGTGGTCATTGTACCAGCTTGGGCTTTTTCAAAAACTACCTGGAACCGTTAGGTAAATGATATAACTTCTTAATGTCTGTGTCATCAGGAAGATCAAATGAATTAACCGTGATACAGTGTACTTGGGAGTTTGATCCTAAACTCTTCCACTGAATAGTAACTATCAAATAGATGAATTACCCAACTTCCCTTAATCTCGGGTCCTTTATTTATAAAATAAGAATAATGTTGTATTGATTTTAATGATAAAATAAAAATTCTGCATATGAATATGCCTACTACAACAGATGCAGTGGTTAGCCAAATGACAAGTTTTGTTTAGCCAGCAAAATGGACGTTATTTTTATTTGAATTTAAATAAGTTTAAGCACAGAAGGCATTTTCAGTTTGCCACTGGCACCAGCATTCCACTGCCTTAAGCTGAGTTTATCTGTCCTGGGACGCTTATGAGTCTGTTACTATAATGTAGATACACATCAAATATTCAATAAATGAGAATGATATCAGAGGTTACCTGCCCCGATACTGACCATCCAATTTAGCAACAAGCAATTCACTACCTAGAGGGAGAGCTAATTCCATGGTTTTTTTTAATAATTCCATTTCCTGGTAAATCCTTCCTTCCATTTCTGTAAGTTTTAGTCAATGACCTTAGTTTTTACTCCTAAAACAACATTAAATAAATCTAATCCTGCAGGGGCGCCTGGGTGGCTCAGTCGATTAAGCCACTGACTCTTGGTTTTGGCTCAGATCATGATTTCAGAGTCGTGAGATCAAGCGCCATGTCCGGCTCCATGCTCAGCTCACAGTCTGCTTGAGATTTTTTTCCCCTTCCTCTCCCTCCCCCTCTGCTCCTTCCCCCGATGCACTCTCCCTCTCTCTCAAATAAATAAATAAAATCTTTAAAAAAATCTAATCCTGTATCAACTGTCTTTCATTTACATGAACACATCTATTGTGACTCCCCAATACATGAGATAATTTCTATGACAGCAATCAAAGGCGTAATTGTAATCTATAATTAGTATACATCATTAAACTATTCATCTTACTGCTGTCAAAAAAACAGCCCAAGGAAATTTTCATGCCATGAGATGATTATAGTCTTAGCTTATAAACAATCAGCCCTCCTTTAGTTTTTTGACTTTGTGAGATATGATGTGAAAACCCCAAAAAAACACTCCCAATGTTTACTAGAAAAAAGAGAGAATTATACTCCTATGCAAATTTAACAAGGTTTCTTTGTCCACTTTTCTTGGGCCCAAGGATCACAGAATCAGATGAATGGGCAATTTTGCTTCTTACAAAAATAATTTTTAAACCAACCCCAATTACTTTCAGATTTATTAACAGAATATTGTCTGCTTTCTCCCTACCATCTCACCTCCAGGCCACCTTTCCAGCTCTAGAAGCCCCACAGAAAAACTTGAAGTCTGGAGGTACACTGAAAATGCTAACTTGAAACTATTGACCAATGGTCATATGTCAAGAGTCTAGAGAATTTGACAGGAGCTCTGAATCAGCCCTGGTATTCCTGGTTTTAGAATGCGTGAGAAAGAAATACCAATCACCTTGGACAGCAGCTTCTCATGCGAAGGCTGTAACTGCCAAGTGACCAGATGTCAATTAGTCAGCTCCCAGCAATGGCTATAGGAATTCTATGGGGTCTGGAATGCTGAGATACTTATCTTGCTGACAGCAAAATAAACTACTGTCACCAAGCCCTTGAAATTTAGGTCCTGTAGAAGTTAATTCTCTTTAAAGATACGGCAATCCGAAGTGCCATATTTAATGTACGTTAACTACTGGTGATAGGAAAGACAGGATGGGGCCATTGCCAGTAATTAATAAAGTATGTCCTGTTTATATATCTCTGCTATTTCTCCATTCAAACCAATGATAAACTTACCCAAATAATCCTTTGATTAATGAAATGATCGTATTTAAAATCTTCTAAAGCAAAAAGTCTATAGTTAGTTGAACTATATTAATATATCAATTACAAATTTAGAAAACAGATTCTGTAAGCCAAAGGGTTTTTAAATTATTTTTTTAAAAATCTACAGAAAAACTCCAATGTGCATTATACACAAATATAGCAAAGCAGGGGCGGGCGGGGAGGAAGGATAAAAATAATTAATAATCTTAGCCATCAGGGATAACAGGTGGTGAAATTTGGATTTCGCAAAGTACCTTTCAGACAACCAAAGATTTATAATTATGGAAGATAAGATGATTATCAACCACATATGGCATGATTACCATAGTTCTGTTCAAGGCAGAATTTTCCAGTCATCCTATCCAATTGGACATACTGCCATCAGGTCAGCCTTAAGAATTTTTCCTATACCGGCAAATTGAAAATAATCCCAAAACTTTCTGACCCTTGTTGCCATGTAATTCCTCATATATTTATAATGGCTAGTAAAGTTAGTCCACATGATAACCACATTTTATTATATGTAATAACTAAATCCATATAACTCAGCCTTAAAATCCTTCATGTTTAAGAAATCCAGTTCAGGGGCACCTGGGTGGCTCAGTCGTTAAGCGTCTGCCTTCGGCTCAGGTCATGATCCCAGGGTCCTGGGATCGAGCCCCGCATCAGGCTCCCTGCTCAGCAGGAAGCCTGCTTCTCCCTCTCCCACTCCCCCTGCTTGTGTTCCCTCTCTCGCTGTGTCTCTGTCAAATAAATAAATAAAATCTTTAAAAAAAAAAAAAAAAAAAAAGAAATCCAGTTCAATAAAAGTGAGCTTTCTGCATGTTTCTATATGTTTGATATGTGATACATTTAGTTTTTAGAATTCAGAGATCCTTATTAAGCAAATATAGGCAAAGTAGGCAAATATAGTCAAATATATTTTAAGAGATTTTAAGAATTAAAATAATAAATGTATAGTCATAGTATTATTTCTTAAAGACACAAAAAGAAAAAATATATTTAACCAAAATTATTCCTCACTTCCATTATACTGATGATCTGTGAGAGTCCCAAAGTGTGAAATTAAGGAATAAAATAAATGGCTAAAAACACTTGGTAATTATAGTTAAGAAGTTATAGGCTTTTAGAAAATTATATACATTACAGTTTAAAACTTTCAATCCATAATCCAAAGACAAGATGAATCAACCTTAAAATCGTATTAAACAGTATTTAATAAATGTCAACACTGGATAAGAGAATAATCAAGAGATTAGACCCCAGCAGTAAGATAGCAGGAGGCTAGGACTGGAAAAGGTGGATCAACGGTACGAGTTGGGGCATCTCCTATAATGGCCACAGCCTCTGAATATGAAGAACAATCATACTCAAAGAAGGTAAAATCTTATGTCCACACAAAAACTTGCACATGTATATTTATAACAGTTTTATTCAAAACTTGGAAGCAACCATTATGTCCTTCAGTAGATGGAAGGATAAATAAACTATGGTATATCCAGATAATGGAATATTACTCGGTGCTAAAAAGAAATGAGCTGGGATGCCCAGGTGGCTCAGTCGGTTAAGCGTCTGCCTTTGGCTCAGGTCATGATCCCAGGATGCTGGGGCTGAGTCCCGCATCAGGCTCCTTGCTCTACAGGGAGCCTGCTCCTCCCTCTGCCTGCTGCTCCCCCTGCTTGTGCTCTTTCTCTCTGTTAAATAAATAAATAAAATCTTAAAAAAAAAGAAAGAAAGAAAAGAAATGAGCTATCAAGCAATGAAAATGCATGAAAGACCTTAAATGCATCTTACTAAGTGAAAGAAACCAGTCTGAAAAGCCTACATACTGCAAGATTCCAACTACATGACATTTTGAAAAAGGCAAAATATGGAGACAGTAAAAAGATCGGTGGTAGGCAGGGGTTGGGGAATGGAGGGG
Organism: Halichoerus grypus; assembly: GCF_964656455.1. Lineage (NCBI taxonomy): Eukaryota > Metazoa > Chordata > Mammalia > Carnivora > Phocidae > Halichoerus > Halichoerus grypus. The sequence goes on along the minus strand of NC_135713.1, from coordinate 53,017,330 downwards.
TAAATATGCAGGACACAGGATTTCTAGGGCAGTGAAACTACTCTGCATGATACTGCAAATAATGGATACATGTCATTACACACCATGTCATTACACGTTTGTCTAAACCCACAGAATCTGCAACATCAAGAGTGAACCCTAATGTAAACTAAGGATTCTGGGTGATAATGATGTGTCAATATAGGTTCATTACTTGTAGGACATGTATCCCTCTACACATTTAGTGCAAGACATATATGAGAAACCCTAAACCTTCCTCTCAATTTTGTTGTGAACCTAAAACTGTTCTAAATAGTAAAATCTATTTAATTTTTTAAAAAAGCAAACGAAGACTTTTTCAGACATACAACAGTTGAAAGAATTTATCACCAACAAAACTGTACTAGAAGAAATGTTAAAGAAAATCTTTCAGGCAGATATACTGGTAAATGATACCAGATGGAAGGAGAATCTACTACACAAATGAATGAAAAATACCAGAAATGATAGCTACATGGATAAACAGGCAATCTCCTATTATTATCTATATAGAGAATAACTGACTGCCTAAACAAAAATAATATTTACCAATGCAGCATGGGATTAATAATATACTAAAAAAGTAAAAGATATGACCAAAAATATCACAAAGGCTGGGAATCAAAAATGGAAATACACTATGATAAGGTTCCTATATTATATGTGAAGTGGTATAATATCACTTGAAGGTAGATTGTGATTAAATATGGATATCATAAATCCTAAAGTAACCATTAAAATAACAAAGCAAAGAACCATAGCTAATACGTCAACAAAGGAGACAAGTGAGAATCATACATTCTATCTAGGGAAAGAAAGAATACGTGGGACAAGGTGAAGATGGTACATTTAGGGGCGCCTGGGTGGCTCAGTCAGTTAAGCATCTGCCTTCAGCTCAGGTCATGATCCTGGGGTCCTGGGATGGAGCCCCAAGTTGGGCTCCCTGCTCAGCAGGGAGTCTGCTTCTCCCACTCTTTCTGCTGCTCCCCCTGCTTGTACCCTCTCTCTCTCTCCCTGTCAAATAAATAAATAAATAAAATCTTTAAAACAATGGTACATTTAAACTTTATCAACAATAACATAAGATATAAATGTCCTAAATACTCCAATTAAAAGGCAAGTTTTATCAGATTGGAGACCAAAGCAAAACCCAATTATGTGCTTATTATAGGAAATGCACTTCAAATATAAAGACACTAATAAATTAGGGGCGCCTGGGTGGCTCAGTCAGTTAAGCGTCTGACTCTTGATTTTTGGCTGATGGTCGTGAGATCAAGCCCCACATCAGGCTCTATGCTTAGAGCAGAGTCGGCTTGAGATTCTCTCTCTCCCTCTCTCTCTGCCCCTCCCCCTGCATGCACTCTCCCCTCTGTCTCTCTCTCTCAAATAAATAAAATATTTTTTAAAAAGACATTAATAAGTTAAAAGCACCAGATATAAAATCAATATACAAAATCCACTGCATTTCTATATACTAATAATGAAGTGGCAGAAGGAGAAATTAAGAAAACAATCCTATTTACAATTACACCAAAAATAATAAAATATCTAGGAATAAACTTAACCAAAGAGGTGAAAGACCTATATTCTGGAAGCTATAAAATGCTGATGAAAGATTGAAGACAACACAAACAAATGGAATGATATTCCATGCTCATAGACTGGAAGAACAAATATTGTTAAAATGTCCCTACTGCCCAAAGCAATCTACAGATTTAATGCAAATCCCTATCAAAATACCAACAGCATTTTTCACAGAACTAGAGTAAACAATCCTAGAATTTGTATGGAACCACATAAGACCCTGGATAGCTAAAGCAATCATAAAAGAAAAGCAAAGCTGAAGGCATCACAATTCTGAACTTCAAGTTACATTACAAAGCTGTAATAATCAAAATAATATTGTACTGGTACAAAAATAGACACAGAGATCAAAAGAACAGAACAGAGAACCCAGAAATAAACCCACAATTATATGGTCAATTAATCTTCAACAAAGGAAATAAGACTATCCAATAGGAAAAAGACAGTCTCTTCAACAAATAGTGCTGGGAAAACTGGACAGATGCATGCAAAAGAATGAAACTGGACCACTTTCTTAAACCATACACAAAAATGAACCTAAAATGGATTAATGATCTAAATGTGAGACCTGAAACCATAAAAATCTGAGAAGAGAGAACAGACAGTAATTTCTCTGACATCGGCCACAGCAACATTTTTCTAGATAGGTCTCCTGAGGCAAGGGAAACAAAAGCAAAAATAAACTATTGGAACTACACCAAAATAAGAAGCTTTTGCACAGCAAAGGAAACAAGCAACAAACCTAAGACAACCTGCTGAGTGGGACGAAATATTTACAAATGACATATCCGATGAAGGGTTAGTATCCAAAATATTTAAGGAACTTATAAAACTCAACACCCAAAAACAAATAATCCAATTAAAAAATGGGCAGAAGAGGGGTGCCTGTGTGGCTTAGTCATTAAGCGTCTGCCTTTGGCTCAGGTCATGATCCCAGGGTCCTGGGACTGAGCCCTGTATTGGGCTCCCTGCTCGGTGAGCCTGCTTCTCCCTCTCCCTCTGCCTGCTGCTCCCCCTGCATGTGCTCTCTCTCTCTCTCTCTCTCTCTCTGTCAAATAAATAAATAAAATTAAAAAAAAAAAAAATGGGCAGAAGAGACATACAGATATTTCTCCAAAGAAGACATACAGATAACCAACAGGCACATGAAAAGATGCTCAACATTACTGATCATCAGGGAAATGCAAATCAAAACTACAATGAGCTATCACATCATACCTGTCAGAATGGCTAAAATAAAAAACACAAGAAACAGCAAGTGTGGCAAGGATGTGGAGAGAAAGGAACACTTGTGCACTCTTGATGGGAACACAAACTGGTGCAGCCAGTGAGGAAGACAGGATGGAGGTTCCTAAAAAAATTAAAAATAGAACTATGATCACACTACTGGGTATTTACCCAAAGAATACAAAAACACTAATTCTAAAGGATATATGCACTCCTATTATTTACAACAGCCAAGTTATAGAAGCAGCCCAAGTATCCATCAATAGATGAATGGATAAAGAGGATGTGAGATACACACACACACACACACACACACACACATACATACATACATACATACATACAATGGAATTCAGCCATAAGAAAGAATGAAATCTTGCCATTTGAAACAACATGGATGGACCTAGAGAGTATAATGCTAAATAAAATAAGTCAGTCAGAGACAGACAAATACCATATGATTTCACTCATATATGGAATTTAAGAAACAAAACAAATGAACAAAGAAAAAAAAGAGATAAACCACAAAACAGACTTGTAACTATAGAGAACATACTGATGGTTACCAAGAGGGGAGGTGAGTGGAGGGATGGGTTAAATGGGTGATGGAGATTAAGGAGGGCACTTGTGATGAGCACTGTGTGTTGTATGTAAGTGATGAAAGTATCTAACAAAACTAACAAAACTCACTCAAGAATAGATGACTTCAGTAATCTGTTAAAGAAATTTAATCTGTAGTTAAAAATCTACCCAGACAGTAAACACTAGTCACAGATAGCTTCTTTGGTAAACTGTACCAAGAAATTAAGGAACAAACAATAAAAATTCTCCATAAAACCTTCAAAAAATTAAACAAGAAGGAATCTTCGCAGCTCACATTATGAGGTCAGTACTCCCTGATACCAAAACCTGAAAGACATTTTAAGAAAAGGAAATTATAGACCAATATCTCTCATGATCATAGATGCAAAAATCCTCAACACAGTATGAGCATATCAATTCCCACAATATATAAAAAGAGTAACAGACATGACCAAATGCACTACTGTCTTAATGTTCACAAATCAATCAACGTAACCTACCATATTAACCTTATGAAGAACAACAACAAGAACACATGATCTTAACAACTGATGCAGAAAAATCATTTGGCAAAACCCAACATCCACTTCAAATAAAAACTGAATAGACAACTTCCTCCACATTTTCAAGAGCAACTACAAATAACCTGCAGCTAACATTACACTTAATAGTGAAAGACCAAATGCTCTCCTCCTCAGATGAGGAATAAGACAAGGATGTCCATTCTCATTATTTCTATTCAACAGTGTACTAGGGGTTCTAGGCAGTGCAGTCAGGGAAAGGAAAGAAATAAAAGCATCAAGATTATGGAAAAAAAACAAAACTATTCAGTCAACATGATCACATATACAAAAATATCTAATGAAATCTACAAAAAGCTACTAGAACTAATAAATGAGTTTATTGAAGTGCAGGATAAAAGATCAATATGTAAAAACCAATTGTATTTTTATATACTATCAACAAATGATCAGAATCTGAAATTTAAAAAATACCATTTACAATAGCATAAAAAGTATGGACTATTTAAGGATAAATATGACCAAAGATGTAAAAAGATCTATACATTGAAAACTAAGCAATTCAACATAGTACTGAAGTCCCAGCCAGAACAATTAGGTAAGAAAAAGAAACAAAAGGAATCCAAATTGGAAAAGAAAAAGTAAAACTGTCTCTATTTGTAAATATGATATTATATACATCATAAAGACTCCATCAAAACAACTGGTAGACCTAGTCAACAAATTCTGTAAAGTTGCAGGACACACAACTGATATATAAAAATCAGATGTGTTTCTACTCAACAATAAAAAGTAGTTAACTAGTGTTAACACTATAATATGGATAAATCTTAAAACAAATATGCTAAGGAAAGAAACCAGACAAGAAAGTGCATATACTATATGATTTCATTTACATAAACTTCTAAAACGGCAAATGTATACTGACAGAAAACAGATTCATGTCTGCCTTTGGGGGTGTGGGGAGAAGGAGAGGGGTTAGAGGAATTACAGGAATGAGGAAATTTTTAAGAGTGATGAATATTTTCATTATCTCAGTTGTGATGGCTTCTCTGGCGCATATATATATATATGTATATATATATACATCCCAAGGTATCAAGTTTTATACTTTAAATATGTGGTTTAAGTCAATTATGCTTTAATGAGGTTATTTTTAAAATTAACCAAAAGCAAAGAGGAAAAGTTCCTATGGATAGTTAACTTACCAGAAAGTATTATAATCAACATCTGGAAATAACCAGAATTAGATTAAAATCCAATAATTTTTTTAATTGATGAAAATGTTGAAAGGCTATAATTCACTTACATTTACTTTTAAAGATTATTCTATTACAAAAATCTGCTTCATCCAATTAGGGTTTCATAAGTCCAAATACATTAATAAAAAACTTTTTTTTTTTTTTTAAGATTTTAGGGCGCCTGGGTGGCTCAGTTGGTTAAGCGACTGCCTTAGGCTCAGGTCATGATCCTGGAGTGCCTGGATCGAGTCCCGCATCGGGCTCCCTGCTCGGTGGGGAGCCTGCTTCTCCCTCTGACCCTCCCCCCTCTCATGTGCTCTCTCTCTCTCTCTCATTCTGTCTCAAATAAATAAATAAAATCTTTAAAAAAAAAAAAAAAGATTGTATTTATTTGACAGAGAGAGACACAGCGAGAGAGGGAACACAAGCAGGGGGAGTGGGAGAGGGAGAAGCAGGCTTCCCCACGGAGCAGGGAGCCCGATGCGGGGCTCGATCCCAGGACCCTGGGATCATGACCTGAGCTGAAGGCAGACACTTAACGACTGAGCCACCCAGGCACCCCAAAAACTTTTTTTTTTTTTTTTTTTTTTTTTTTACAAAATCAACATCTGGTTTTACAGCCTAACAATTATAATATTTTACTCTTGGCTTCTGAGTATTAACATATATTTCATAAATTTCATACTAGTTTGAAAATACAATTCTAATTCATATACTTCATTTTTATTAAGTATTTTGTATCAGGGGAAATCTTAAGTATAAGCACCTAACATTTTGTAATACAGATGATGCTTTACATAGCATAAGAAATTCAATTTCCAGGGTTAAAACCATCATTCAATATAAAGTGAGTACAAACAAACCTCACGGTCTCTCCCCACATTTCTGTAATTTTATATAGACAGAAAGATGGCTATGTAGTGCAAAGATTCCCAAAGGTAAAATTCAGCTCTCTTATAAATTCCCAGGTACTTAATATGTACTTTTTATATGAAATATTGTGGGGTAGGGGCTATAAGGTATATTCAGTGGTATGATGTATTCTCTGCCCTCAAGGAGTTTATGATCTAACAGAGGAAATAAGATTAAAACATAATAGTAAAATCAACAGGTGACAAGACAAAAATGAGTAATGTAATTAAGTGGCCAAGGAATAATCTCTATGAGTTCAGAGAAGCAAGTGGTTTGGGATGGTTTCTAGATGATGAAGAGATGAAAGTTTATCATACAGTACCATAACTGCTTATTTACTTGTCAGATTCCCCATTACAATGTTATTATGCTCCCTGAAAGCAGAGATTCTCTTATTATGAGTTAAGCCCGAAGCTCATGCCTGCAAAAGCATGGATGGTAAATAATGTATGAAAAACAGAACAAACCTTAAAAGACGTAGGCAAGGAGGATCTAAATACACAAATAAGAAAATTCAACTTTTGGCAGAGCTAGTAGTATTAAGCAAAAGCATATTTTTTTTTATTAAAGATTTTTATTTATTTATTTGAGAGAGAGAGAATGAGAGAGAGTGAGTACATGAGAGGGGGGAGGGTCAGAGGGAGAAGCAGACTCCCTGCCGAGCAGGGAGCCCGATGCGGGACTCGATCCAGGGACTCCAGGATCATGACCTGAGCCAAAGGCAGTCGCTTAACCAACTGAGCCACCCAGGCGCCCAAGCAAAAGCATATTGTTGGAAAAGTAAGAATGATTCTGCAAGAGTGGGTTAAGCCAACATACCCAGAGAGTAGGATCATGCAGAAAAAGCAGATAAGATAGAAATGGAATAGTTAGTACAACCTCAACTGAGACTGAAGGTAATTAAGTCCAATTAGGGGACTGAAATAATTCACACAAAAGCCAAAGAAGACCTAAGCCAAGATATGGGCAGTGGAAAAGGAAACTAGTTATAACCCAACATCCATTAGGAAGGAAAAACTGTACTTGCTTCAGGAGTACACACTAAAATTAGAATGATACAGAGATTAGCATGGCTGCTCAGCAAGGATGACATGCAAATTCATGAAACATTACATATTTTATTTAAAAAAAAGAAAGAATTGCCAGCATATATTGACCTAATTGAGAAGGAGAATAAAAAAATGTGGAAAGTAAGGATGACCAAGCCTTCAACTTTGGGTAACAGGAAACATAGTGGTGCATTTTCAACACAGAATGGGGGGTTAATTTTGATTATTAATCAAATTATAAGTAGTTTTAATATTAAACTTGGATTTTTACACATCAAACAAGAAAATTCAAGGAGAAAGTGTGAGATTTTCAGACAGACCATTGAAGAGATCAGGATTAGATATATTTCCTTAAAAAAAACTTAATCAGAGCTTTTGGCTGAATCCAGGAGAGTAAATCTGAGCTGTAGGAAATATCCATAATGTTGAAGGACACTGGAAAAAAGAGAAAAAGACCAATGGAAAAAGACACTCAAGATATTGCAGCAACAAAGAGGCTAAAGAGCAATCTTAAGGCAAGGGCTGATAATGGTGGAGATAGTACCAGAAGGTTAAGGAGTAGGATTTGGCCACCATGGAAGACATCAATTACCTTTGAGAATCTAAATCAGGGTTAACAACCTGTTCTCAATTTTAAAGGAGAACAAATGCTGAAAACTTTGATGCAGCATAATATGTACATAGTACTGCCTCAAGAACTGTGGATATAAAACAAATGTAATGCTTAGCAATAAGGAAGTGTGTGTGGGGGGGGGGGTGTGGGCGTGGGTGTGGGTGTGTGTAAATCCAGGAGGGCAAAGGAAGTGGCAGCGGAGTGGGAACTGGTGCACATTTAAACACAAGAAAATATACTAATAACCAGAATCCAAGAATAAAAAAATCAAGCTGGCAGACTGAATAACCAGTTGCTGACTTTTATTTTATTTTTTTAAGATTTTATTTGACAGAGACATAGCAAGAGAGGGAACACAAGCAGGGGGAGTGGGAGAGGGAGAAGCAGGCTTCCTGCGGAGCAGGGAGCCCGATGCGGGGCTCGATCCCAGGACCCTGGGACCATGACCCGAGCCAAGGGTAGATGCTTAACGACTGAGCCACCCAGGCGCCCCAGTTGCTGACTTTTAAAAGCATTTCAACAGCTCTTTATTTTTTTTTAAAGATTTTATTTATTTATTTGAGAGAGAGAGAATGAGAGACAGAGAGCATGAGAGGGAGGAGGGTCAGAGGGAGAAGCAGACTCCCTGCCGAGCAGGGAGCCCGATGTGGGACTCGATCCTGGGACTCCAGGATCATGACCTGAGCCTAAGGCAGTCGCTTAACCAACTGAGCCACCCAGGCGCCCCTCAACAGCTCTTTAAACCTACTCTGTCTAAAATGTTACGCACCAACTATATGTGGCTATTTAAATTAATTAAATTAAGTTAAAAATTCAGTTCCTCCTTCATACCAGCCACATTTCAAGTGCTCCACAGCCACATGTGAATAGTGGCTACTGTACAGGACAATGCATATATAGAATATTTCCATAATCCCTGAAATTTTATTGGACAGCAATGCTTCATACTATGGCCTTTTGAAAGTATGTAAATTCTTCTGAAATGTGTTTGTATTATAATGGAATAATGTATTCATCCTCTTTGGTCCTTCTCAAGGGTAAGCACAAGTACCTACATGCATGCACACATACAGCATTTTGCTGAGAAAGACATAAATCAAAAACAGAATTCAACTTGCACAGAACCATAAGCATTGATTACAAATCCCTAGAAATACTACATGACTAGTGAATGTCTTCTTTTTTAGTTGTTTTTCCTGACACATCAATTCATCAAGCATTTTCAATAAATACATTTCACAGATGGGTTTCACAGATGGGCAGACTGAGGCCTATTGTGAGGAACAGTTATGAGGAACAGCTATGAGGAATGTCAGTTGCTCCAGCGTTTCTCTCTCTGAGGATTCTCTTTTCAACAGCCAGAGCTTAGTCGGCTCCCTCTCCATGTACTTCCGGAGATAGCATTTCCTTTAATCTCTCTGAAAGGTGTTAAAAACCTCACCCATGGGCCATGTCAAATGCTAGCTAAGAAATCAACCATGGACCAGATATCTCCTACTAGATGTGTACTATGTAGGTAGGTGGATATTTCATCTGAGACAATTATGCACTGCACTATTATGGCATACAAGGGCACTTGAATACCCAGTTTTATACTGCTTTTCTGCCAAGAAGCCAAATGAAAACTGTTCAGAAAAACACCTTCTTCAGTTCCCCTCTGTATTCACTATAAATGTCATTACTCATATTTATCTGCATATGTTTAATACAGTTACATTCATAAATGCATCCAGAGTGGACTCCAGCAAGTCATAAAAACAGACCTGAATAATAGAAGGACACACATTTTGAAGAGAAAGGAAGAATGATAAACATGGCAGAAGAACTAAAAATAATTCCAACCTTCCCTACTATCCACAGTGCAACACTGGATTTTTCTGGCATACAAGTCCCAATGTAGTTCTGTATGGCATTTCAGGAACTTGCAAGGATAAACATTATCAACAGTACTCAACAAATTTGAATTATGTTTCCTGATGACTTTTTTTACTTTCTCTTTGTGTCCATTGTGTTGGCATCACTGCAGCCAGCCAGGTATATATGTGCAGTTACTAACAAAAGGGAATAGGCTCCACAATTCACTGGAATTATTATCTGATTGATCAAGACTTCTCACGAACCCCGTCCAATGACTCATATGATTATCCTCCTAAAATTGTCAAATATTTCCAAAGATTTCCCTTCCTTCATTCAACAAACTCATGAAATTCAGCATCTTCCAGGAAATCTCTGTTTCCTTCAGTGGGTTTAGCAAATTGACATTCTTTGCCCCTCTCCCCCACTTCCTGTTATTTCCATTCAGATCACAGCTCAAATATCGTCTCCACAAAGAGGTCTTGCTTGGTTATCCCCTGTCACCAACTGTTACTAAGTCACTGTCACATCATATTTAATTTTCATCAAAGCATTTACCATTAAAGGAAATTATCTTTATATAGGTTTCTGTCTGTTTAATATATGTCTTCCCTAAATAGAATTTGAGCTTCATGTGAGCAAGACTGTCTGTTTAGCTCAGTGAGCTGTGACTGGCACATTACAGACATTCAAACAACCATTAGGTGAAATCCAATCAAGCCTCTAGACCTAAATTTTGGTGCACAGTAAGTTCAGAGAATAGAGGTACACGTTAAATAACACCAAGAGGAAATCAAGGCAAATCAAGAATCTGGAAGACAATACATAGTAATTGACTTGAACTCTTCAATAAGTCAATGTTGTGGAGAAAAGAAAGTGGGGAGATTCTGATTTATGGAATTGTTATTTTCTTAGGAATGATAATGACATTGTAGTAACTTAGGCAAATGTCCTTAGTCTTAAGAGATCCAGACAGAATTGTTAATGAGTGAAATTTTTTAATCTGTGCAACTTAAGCTTTCAAATGGGATGGCAAAAATCTGTGTGTGTATGTAGGGAGAGAGAGAAAGAGGAAGTATAGATGGTAAATCTTAAAGGATATTATATAGGTGTTCATTGTACTTGTCTTTTGATTTATTTGCATGTTTTATTATGAAAATCTTCAAAGTTGAGGAAAAAAAACTTTTGATGAAAGGTAACAAATTCCTACTGATTCTAGCCTACCTAATACCAAATGCTCAGGACCCACTATTCCTCCAATTTTTCATGATAATAATGTTTATTCATACTTATTTAATATCTAAGGCATCTTTCTATTAACTGCTATATGTCTGTTGTATGTCCTTTATACCATTTGGTTCAATGATAATCCTATGTAAAGTAAGAGCCCAGATGTTGGAAATCATGCCAGTCAATTCATACTGCCCATAGTAGAAAGCCAAGCACAGAGAGATAATTAACAAATAGATCAGCTACCCATTTAGGTAAGTCATGGATCTTGAACATCTAGATAGAGATTTTTAAACCAGTCCCAGGAGAGCTGGCCATGAAAGGGAAAGTAGTTAACCTATAAAATGAAGTTCATTTCAGTTCCCAAATGCTTACACTGCAAATTCTGTCAAGCCTGCCTCAAACATCATGGTCACTAAAAAGGGCATCCTGCAGAACCCAAAATGATATACGCAAACTAATTAATTCCTCGTTTCCTTTGACTTTCCCAGATTGCTCACCAGACTATAAGCTGCAAGAAAACAAGAGTTTGACTATTTGTTCACGCTGCTGTACTATTAGTGCCTAAAAAGAAAGTCTAGAATTTATTAGATACCCAATACATATTTGTTGAATGAATTAATGAATCAAATGCTGTCAGAACAATGGTTCTCCAACTTTTGCATGTATCAAAATTCCCTGAAGCACTTGCTAAAACAGATTGCTAGACTCCACTCCCAGAATTTCTGATTCAATATTTCTAGACTGCGGCTCAGGAATATGCATTTTTCTTAAGATTTTATTTATTTTACTTGAGAGAGAGAGGGAGAGAGCACAAGCTGGGGGAGCAATAGAGGGAGAAGCAGACTCCACACTGAGCAGGGAAGTGACGCAGGGCTCAATCCCAGAATCCTGGGATCAAGACCTGAGCGGAAAGCTTAACCCACTAAGCCACCCAGGCACCCCAGGAATACGCATTTCTAACAAGCTACCATGTAGTGCTAATGCAACTGGCTTGGGGACCACATTTTAAGAAAAAGTGCTATAAGAATTATCTCTTCCAACTTTCCCCTTGCTTCAGATAGCTGCTACCTCAGAAGCAAACACAGTACTATGCAATCTTCTGTATACGATACCTAATGTACCTCATTGTTTATTTGACAAATAATCTTCTTATGGTATTACAGAAACATTTAAGCTTGAATTTAGGTTACTCAAAATTCAGACACTTTCCCATCAATCAAGCCAAATATTTACCATAGGTATTTTACTGCCTGCCAGGGGAAGCTAGAATTCCATATTAGCAGCTCAGCATATTACTCCTCCAGCTCATTTTTGTGCATTTGGAAGAAGGCTAGGAAAATATACACTATCTCTTTGCAGCACGATTGCTCCGTGAAGCACGTCTGCCCCCAGAGAAATCAGGTGTCTCATGCACTGCAGAAATTTATGTTAAAGAAAGTCTGTTTATGAGAGGCAAATGTGTAACCCAAATTTATCTCCCAGTGACAACTTCAGAATCTGAAAATTTCCAACTTCCCCCCTTGTGAGTTGCTTGAAATTGCTGTTTTTCAAGTCAAGAACACCTGCTTAGTGTTTTTCTCCTCGCCCTCCCTGGTAAATGGAGCCACTAGGAAAACAGCATCTGAAGGTTTTAATGAATAAGAAACACAAAGTATTGACAGATTTCAGCACATTATACAACCCTTACCCTGTCCCCTAATGAGGTAAGATCAAAAAGGAAGAAAACAGTTGTGATATTGGGCTCTGGAGTTTGTTTTTAAACTGCTGCAAATGAGCTCAGATAGAGTACCATTCTACTGGGTACAGTCATAAGCAATTTGCACATTGCTGTGAAATAACATATACAGACATGACTGTGGTAAGTGAACAACTAAAGATTTGATGCTCAGCATCAGGCACACTTCCAAATAACTTTCCATCTCAACTATACGACACTCCAGCAATCAAAATTCCACTTGCGCCTTTACCACTGGGTCAGATCTAACGACAAAGCAAAAAACAAAAAACAAAAAACAAAAAGCCTGAGCTACTTACTGAACCTTATTCTAATTCAATAGTTATTGAGTACCTACTCTATATAAATACAGATTTTGAGAACAGAAAAGGAAAATATTAATTACAGCTAGGTGGGATGATGAATCATTGATAAACGGTTATAAAGCACTTATTTTATGCTAGTCATTGACCTAGGTGCAAACATATATTTAATGGTGGTAGTCCCCATTTGTGGGTCTTGGTCTAGTCATAAATACAAATAAACAGGTCAACAAATAAATGGATATATAATTACAAGTTAAGAAAGGTACACCAATGGGACACCTGGGTGGCTCAGTCGGTTAAATGTCTGCCTTCGGTTCAGGTCATGACCCCAGGGTCCTGGCATCAAGTCCCGCATCAGGCTCCTTGCTCAGCAGGGAGCCTGCTTCTCCCTCTGCCTGCTGCTTCCCCTGTTTGTGCTCTCTCTCTCTGACAAATAAATAAATAAAATCTTAAAAAAAAAAGAAAAGAAAGATACACCAAAAGAAATGAACAGAAGATCTTCCAATCAACCAACATTTGCTATTCAGTCAGGTCTTATGACTTGAAGGATGAGTGGAATTTTGAGAACCAGATGAGGAAAAACCGAGGAAAGGAGGGAGAAGAGTATTCTATGTAGAATGAATAATATGAAAAAATCTACAGGATAGAAAATTACAGGTGAGCCATCAAATAGAAGTGAGATCTCAGAAGGCTTTGAACTCTATAGACAAGAGAATATGGGATTTATTCTCTAGTCCAGAGGTGTACAAATTGGGTTTTACAAAATAATAAAAACACTGAGGGTAGGTAGAATAAGTTAAAAACCTATTTACATTTCTTGGGGCGCCTGGATGGCTCAGTCAGTTATGTGTCTGAGTCTTGATTTCAGTCAGGTCATGATCTCAGGGTTGTGGGATTTGGCCCCACATCGGGCTCCATGCTCAGCACAGAGTCTGCTTGTCCCTCTCCCTCTGCTCCTCCCCTCGCTTTCTCTCCCTCTCTCTCTCAAAATGGTTGAAAGACCTAAATGTGAGACAGGAGTCCATCAAAAAACTAAAGGAGAACACAGGCAGCAACCTCTTCGACCTCAGCCGCAGCAACTTCTTCCTAGAAACATCACCAAAGGCAAGGGAAGCAAGGGCAAAAATGAACTACTGGGAGCTCATCAAGATAAAAAGCTTTTGCACCGCAAAAGAAAACAGTCAACAAAACCAAAAGACAACCAAGAGAATGGGAGAAGATATTTGCAAATGACATATCAGATAAAGGGCTAGTATCCAAAATCTATTAAGAACTTATCAAACTCAACACCCAAAGAACAAATAATCCAATCAAGAAATGGGCAGAAGACATGAACAGACATTTTTCCAAAGAAGACATCCGAATGGCCAACAGACACATGAAAAAGTGCTCAACATCGCTCGGCATCAGGGAAATCCAAATCAAAACCTCAATGAGATACCACCTCACACCAGTCAGAATGGATAAAATTAACAAGTCAGGAAACGACAGATGTTGGCAAGGATGCGGAGAAAGGGAACCCTCCTCCACTGTTGGTGGGAATGCAAGCTGATGCAGCCACTCTGGAAAACAGTATGGAGTTTCCTCAAAAAGTTGAAAATAGAGCTACCCTACGACCCAGCAATTGCATTACTGGGTTTTTACCCCAAAGATACAAATGTAGTGATCTGAAGGGGTACGTGCACCCCAATGTTTACAGCAGCAATGTCCACAATAGCCAAATTATGGAAAGAGCCAAGATGTCCATCGAGAGATGAATGGATAAAGAAGATGTGGCATATATATACAATGGAATATTATGCAGCCATCAAGGAAAAACCAAAATCTTGCCATTTGCAACAACGTGGATGGAATGGAGGGTATTATGCTGAGCAAAATAAGTCAATCAGAGAAAAACATGTATCATATGATCTCACTGATATGAGGAATTCTTAATCTCAGGAAACAAACTGAGGGTTGCTGGAGTGGTGGGGGGTGGGAGGGATGGGGTGGCTGGGTAATAGACACTGGGGAGGGTATGTGCCATGGTGAGGGCTGTGAATTATGTAAGACTGATGAATCACAGACCTGTACCTCTGAAACAAATAATACATTATATGTTAAAAAAAAAAAAAAAGAAAGAAAAGAAAAGAAAGAAGATAGTAGGAAGGGTAAAATGAAGGCGGGGAATCAGAGGGGGAGACGAACCATGAGAGACTATGGACTCTGAGAAACAACTTGAGTGTTCTAGAGGGGAGGGGGATGGGGGGATGGGTTAGCCTGGTGATGGGTATTAAAGAGGGCACGTACTGCATGGAGCACTGGGTGTTATATGCAAACAATGCATCATGGAACACTACATCAAAAACTAATGATGTAATGTATGGTGATTAACATAACATAATAAAATAAAATTTAAAAAAAATACTGTCTGCCCTTTAACTTTGGAGTTCATAAATAAAGGGATAATACAAGAAATAGTGAGTCACAAATACCTGTGCATCTGCTATGATGTCTTTTCCAGGCAGATTTAGTCCTTTCTTTGTCTTCCGAAAACACACCGTACATGTCTCTTTTTTTAGTGCTTCTCATTATAATTATTAAGTGCCCCTCTTTCTTCTCTTGCTTAAATGTGGGACCTTAGAGTCCACAGACCACATCTTACTCTTACTCATCTTTGTATCTCAGCACAGACACACAGATGTTCACTAAATACATGCTAGATGAGTGAGTTACTAATGTACTTTTTTTCAAAATAATAGCATGCAATTAACAGAAACGAGAAAACAGGAAAAAAAAAAACAGGGACCCTCCTTATACAAGATCCTTTGATGAGATCTACTAACCAATTTTTATTCATTTAAATAAATATATATTAAGCTTCAATCTTGTGCTAGGTAGTTGGAGAAATAAAAAAATCCAATTATCTTCTCTCACAGAGATTAAAATCACATAAGGGAAAAGAGAGAATCATAAATAACTGCACTAACAAGATCATAAGAGAAAAGACGCATGAATGATACCAAGAGTCCATCATAGAAGATGAGAGAATATTTACATCCTATAGGGAATACCAGAGAAAGCTCTGTGGAGAAGATAGTACCGGTACTGTCTAAAAAGATGGTTTGGAAAAAAATATGTGGATAAAGAATAGCATGAGTAAAAGAAAGAAACATATGTATACTTTAACATTATCAGTAAAAATGAAAATGGCAAAACTTGGATGAAACTGAGATGCTTCTGATTACTATATTTAGTAATTAAAACCCAACAACTGGCCAGATACTAACTCTTCCAGTAAATATTTCTTAAAAGATCCTGGGCATCAGGCACCTTCCTGGGCATCATCAGTTCACCACCATTATGATCTGACTTCTCCTCACCTTTCCACCTCAAATGTTTCTTTTCCCAACCACACATGCCATGTCTTAGCCCTCCATCCTTCTTCCTTCCTCACTATCACCCTCTCCCCACCTTCCTTTCATCCCTATCCAACTCATCCAACAAAACTCCACTTAGAAGTCACTTTTTTCAGGTAAATTAATATCTCCTGCTACCTGAGATGCTCTGGGTGGGTGCCCCCTGCCCCAACCACCACCACCATCATAACCAGCACCAGCAGAACCACCAGCACCAGCAGAACCACCAGCACCACCACTCTCACTATGTATCACAATTAGATACCTAATCAAGAACAACACTCCTTTCTGATATCAATGATTAATGCCTGATGTATCCATAATACATCAACTGAAAGTCAATGATAAGTTGACAGTTGAGAGAACAATGTTATTACAAGCAAATGGGTTTGTTAAGGAAATTTGGTACATGGAGCCTCAAATGGTGTCTTACCAGCTCAACTTGCTGTGATGACAGCAAAAAATGTAGAGGCAGGACAATGTATTGCGTGAGGTTTCTTTATTCCCTCCCTTATTTCTTCTATTTGTAGAAATGTGTAGGGGAGGGAAGCCATCTGTAAACATCCTATCATGACCAAAAGTTTTTCTTCCAGAACTCGCACCCATAACAAATCTCAACAGACTTGGAAACAATTTTCTCCAGGCCAATCAGGTCATTGGTACTCAGTTTCTCTTTACAGCAAAGTATCCTAACGGCATTTTGTGCTTTCCTTCAAAAAGGAGCCAGAATATCTGCCTCATTTTCTCCAAACTACTTACATTTCAGCTAGTGTCAGATTATTTCTTGCTCTCATGCTTGGCTACCTCCATGTTGTTGACTTAATAAATCAAACTTACCTGAATGTCCCCAAATGTGGCCATGAAAGAGAATCTGATTTTTTTTTTTTTAAGTAAGCACACACTCACCAATCATTTAGACTCCTTTGCACTTCTAGAGCTAAGTAGACATTCCCATTACCTCCCAATGTCTCCTATTAGTTCTCTCCGGTTTTATTAAAACCTTTTCTCTTTCATTAAAATGAAAAGCCTCTGAAAAACTACAGTTACAGATTTTCTGCAACCCACAATTTATGGCTGCTACTTGCAACCTTCAAAAGCTTTTAAAAATAGTATCAGCTCTATTATTCTATATTATGGTAATTGTAGTAAAGATTTAAGAGGCACTTTAAGACTTTTTAGCTCTACAGTATATTTGTTCCAATTTCTTGCTTAGGCATTTGGGAAAGAAGCCTTATTTAAAAGCTTTACCCTCTGCCCTCTGATATACAGCTTCCCTCTTAACTACAGTAACTAGACCTCACCACACAATTAGGGAAGCTAGGTCTCCAATTAGAGCTCAGCAAAACGTGGGGCAAAGCACATTTTTCCAGAAGCCCATTCCATTTATATGCACCTGACAATAATCAAAATTTTTCTCTTGTGCTACGTACCTTTGACCCCTCTGTTATGCTTCACATCCCCTTGTTAACTCCCTACCCCTCCTTTGCTCCCATAGGAAATCAGCGAAGATAATCACAAGATTAAATAACTCCAATGCCACTGCTAAAATGTTCAAAGCCATTAATATAACAAACACCCAAGGGGCCACAGGGATTTATGTAGTATTGAAATTAAACTGACCTCACACTATCTTCGACATAGATCTGTTCTTTCTAGTTAACCTGTGTTTTTCTCTTGTTACCTAGTCTAGGATGGTTACAATTCAAAACAACCAAGGAAACAGCTAACGGAATTTCCACAACTGTGGGCATGCACAAAATTCCCAATGTGAAGCTTGCCCTGGCATTGTTCTTTGTATTCAATGCACCAAAGGATATGAGCATTTTATATGTAATTCCTCCATACACATTACTAATGCATTTTTCTTGGGCACACACCATATGGAAAAACCATACATTCCCTGCTCCTTCCCTTCCCTCCTTTAGGATTTCAGTAGCATCTGGACAGCACAAATCTCTAACAGTCCCCAACTCTGCAAAGGATAGAGCCAAGTCCCAGACTTTCCTTGTTCTGACAAGAACCCTCCTACTGCAGAGCCACAATCTTTTATTGTGTCAACAGTTATTAGCTGGGGAGCTTTTCATATGAACTTCCTCACGGAGCACATTTTCCTCCCAACTGCCTGCTTTCTTCCAAAGCAAAGGATAACTCTATTCTATACCCACAGTAAATAATCTTAAGTGTTTCCACTTTGTTTTGCCTTGTTCCAAGTTTCCATGTAAATTTCAGAATAGTGAAACACACAGTGATTTCTACACACTGGTATTTTATGATTTTAATTTGCTCATAAGCTCTGAATTTCATTATATTTTCCCATTTGGTGCATGAGATTTTTACAGTTAACAGATGTTCACTTAATAGAGCCTCCTAGTGAGCAAATCAGTTTTTTCCCTCTGGTATTCATGTAACTTTCTAGTCCTGCAGTAGCTGTTGCTGGTGCCTGCCAAGTTATCTGGCAGTGGAAGCTCAAATGGAAAAGTGCAACAGCTCTTTGGAAATGTGTGTTCTCATTTCTTCAGTCCCACTCATTCTAACTTAACTCCTTCCTCGTTAATACCATGAGAGAACGCCCACAGGAGAAAACACCAGCATCCAACACCTGACAGGTTTCACTTGCAGATGCAAAAATGTTCTGCAACCACATATATATTTTCTTAGCCTACGGCCACTGCAAATACCAAAATTTTTAATTCATCCAAGATAATACAGGAAGAGCTTTCCAAACAACTATCCTAGGCCAATCTCTCAACTTGTGAGTTGTTTGGAGTTTTTTACTCAAATACATCTCAGGACATTAAAATAAGTCAAAACACCAGAGGAAGATCTCTATCCCAGGAATCCAAACATGTCTGCTTATACAAGAGTCCCTGCTAATCCATGGAAGATATGTCCTAAGACCCCCGTTGAATGCCTGAAACCCCAAAGAGTACAGACCACTATACATACCGGTTTTTCCTACACATACATACCTATCATAAAGTTTAATTTATAAATTAAGGAATAATAAGAGATTACAACAATAATAACATAGAACAATTATAATAATATATTATAATAAAAGTTATGTGAAGATAGTCTCTTGCTCACTTAAAACATCTTATTCTACTGTACTCACCCTTCTTGTGATATGAGATGACAAAATGCCCATATAATGAAATGAAGTGAGGTAAATGACGTGGGCATTGTGACATAGCATTAGAATATTACTGACCTTCTGACAATGTATCAGAAGGAGGATCATCTACTTCCAAACCAGATTACAGCTGACCGTGGATAACTGAAACCACAGAAAGAGAAACCACAGCTGAGGAGGGACAACTGTAGTTTCTTGCTTAACTAAAAAGGTTCTGTGAATATCTGCAAAGGCTATTATCATGGGTCCCCTTCAGGTTACAAATACAACCTAGAAGTCTGAATATCCAATGACCCACCAAGACTCTCATTTGATTCAGGATACAAAGAATGATCTCTCTTGAGAGTCCTTTTGGAATGTCAAACTATCCAATAAGTAGCAGAAGTACAGGACAAGTTTCTTTACAAAGAAATCAAAGAACTGAACTTGCTGGAAATCCTCATGGTTATTTCTTGTTAGCAACTCTTAAGATTAGGGCTTGTGACAAGCGAAAGAGAAGGAAAGGGTATGAGAGGAATTGGGGGATGTTATCACATCTTATTCCTTGTCTCCTGATTGATGATTTTTAAACATCTGCAATGGACTTGCTCCTCCTTGGCACCTGTCAAGAGCTGTGTGGCACCTCAATACTGTTTTCCAGAGTGGCTGCACCAGCTTGCATTCCCACCAACAGTGTAGGAGGGTTCCCCTTTCTCCGCATCCTCGCCAACATCTGTCATTTCCTGCAGCCATCAAAAAAAGACAAAATCTTGCCATTTGCAATGACATGGATGGAACTAGAGGGTATTATGCTAAGCAAAATAAGTCAATCAGAGAAAGACATGTATCATATGATCTCACTGATATGAGGAATTCTTAATCTCAGGAAACAAACTGAGGGTTGCTGGAGTGGTGGGGGGTGGGAGGGATGGAGTGGCTGGGTGATAGACATTGGGGAGAGTATGTGCTATGGTGAGCACTGTGAATTGTGTAAGACTGATGAATCACAGACCTGTACCTCTGAAACAAATAATACATTATATATTTAAAAAAAAAAAAAAAAAAAGAAGATAGTAGGAAAGGTAAAATGAAGGGGGGGAAATCGGAGGGGGAGACGAACCATGAGAGACTATGGACTCTGAGAAACAAACTGAGGGTTCTAGAGGGGAGGGGGATGGGGGGATGGGTTAGCCTGGTGATGGGTATTAAAGAGGGCACGTACTGAATGGAGCACTGGGTATTATACGCAAACAATGAATCATGGAACACTACATCAAAAACTAATGATGTAATGTATGGTGATTAATATAACATAATAAAATAAAATTTAAAAAAAAAAAGAGCTGTGTGGCCTTCTAATGTGGTATTTTCTAATGCCCTTACCTAGAATGTTTATACTCTGACCAGCTTTCAAGTCCGGCTGTGCCTCTGGGTTAGTCATCCTTCAGGACTTGGACAAACTGCCCCTCCTTCATGAAGTTCTCCCTGATCTTTACCATTTATCCTCATCTGACTATCTTTTTGTTGCTGAGAAATCTTTTATTTTCCAAATGTCTTACTGAACACGTAGGTAAGCTAAGGCCTTAGGACTTAAGGTCCCTAATCTCTCATAGATAGCTAAACACAGAGGCAGAAATTAAAAAAAAAAAAAAAGCCAGTGTCCAGGCTCTCACCTAAAGCACTTTCTACTATCTCAGTTACAAATCTCCTTTGTCTTAATTCTATTGTTTTTTTACCTTCCTTACTATCCCTGTATCCCTAAGCATTTTGAGGCTTACTAAGCATCTCTTATATGCTAGGTGCTTTAAATGCATTCTTTACTTAATCCTAGAAGTGCTAAAAAGCAGATTTATTAGTCACAGTCTAGTCAGGAAAACAGAAACCACTCTAGGTGTTTCAAACCAAGTGTATTTGACCTAGAAAATAACTTAACAAAGGTGGTAAGAGAGTTGCAAAGCCTAACAGGGATGTTAAGGCTACCAAGAATTTAGCCAAAACAGGAAGCTATTACCTTAGGGCCAGAGAGACAAGGAAGAAGGCATGTCACTAGAATCCACGGGTCAACACCAGTGATGGAAGCTGAAGCCATAACTGACTTGTCAAGGGGGGAACAGGAGCCGTGGAAGAGAAGCAGCAGCTGCCACAGGGACTCCAAGAAGCAGAGGGAGGTAGAAACACTCTCACTTCTCCCTTCCTCCAAACCTCTGCTCTCCCACCAGTGCTTCCCATGGGCCTACCCCAGAACAAGCCTACTAACAAGGGAGCTTGCAGGGGTCAGTCCCCACTGTGATTCTGGGCAGAGCAGTGGAAGGCTGAAGAATGCCTCTGAAAGCAAATAGGCAAATATCTGGCACAGTCAGTACCATCAACCCCACTGACTTCAGGAGACTTAGGCTGGCAGCTGAGGACACTTAACCAAAGTTAGATATCTAATAAGCGATGGATTCTATATTCCAACTTCAACACCGTGCAATTGATGCCAATGCCCATAACCTCTGAATATCCTGCCTTCACCCTCACACATGAATTCATAGTAGGTGCTTAATGTGCAACCAATGAGTTAGATGTAATGTTAAATAAGCAGCCTGGTTCTGTTCACATGTGAAGGTCTCCCTATGTGAATTTCTAGAGGCTACTGATTCTGTTTAGGTTTAGAAAAAGTCCTACTAATTTCCCATTTGTTGAAAAGAGAGATGCTGTTAATGGACTCATTAAATCATGAACTTTCATTGAAGATAGTTTTAGAGCCAGTCATGAGTGGCTCGTGTTTTAAATAATAGGGAATACAGTTGTATGAGCAATTCTGCAGTTAGAACGAGTGTATACAAGCCTTTCCTTACCACTCACAGGCTGAGTGACCCTGGGCAGGTGAATTTCCCTCTCTGAGCATCAGTTTCTCAATGAGTAAAAGGAAAATAATAAAATCTACCATAGCCCATTGTTAAGAGGACCAAATTACATCAGTTATATAAAAAAGATACCACGGTGCCTACCCAGTTCAAGCACTCAATAAAGATTAGGAAAGATAATAATAATACATATTTGGAAAAACATTCCCCAGGAAGGAATCCAGCTTCACACAAACAGACTAAAAAGAAAAGCCTCTCTTGAGTACTCCGGCAAAAACTCGTGGTTCTATGGTGATTAAAGAGTAAGCTGGCAATAACAAGCCAGCAACATTGGTCATCAGCAAATCCTAGGGTCTGTACTACTACTGTGGGAGCATTTAAATGGTATTTTTGGCTCTTCATTGGCGACAAGTTAGTAACCCAAGAATCACAAAGAATTCATTTATCTGCATCCAGCTAATCAATATTCACTCAGCATGCTTCAGCTCCTAGCATCTCAGAGGAATAAAATAAATTGTCAGTCAGCACCACAATTTTGTTGTGATGGTGGTGGTACTTTTTTTTTCTTTTGCTAAATTATTCACCTTCTCGAAAAGCAATTTGATAAATGTTTATTTCTTCATAATACATTCTAACAACTGCTGATTTGTGACCCTAACCGTGAACTGAATTTAAATTGGGAAGGAGGTAAGGACTCCGTGAATATGCCAAGACAGAGCCACAGACAAGCTCAGGGGCTGTTTCCTTCTTGCTCTCAGAGAGCACGCTGGCCTCCCATGGCATGAGGGCACTAATTGAATTTAAGAGAGTAATAAGTGAGAAGTGCACACAAACACAAACAAGCGTATACTGCGGGCTTGGCAGGATATTCTGTGGTACAGCCAAGGGAGCAGCCCCACAGCCAGGCTGGACAGGGAGACTGGGAATTGTGCTGTAGAGTGGTCTAGGTGACAAGGAGACAGGAGAAAGACAGGGAAGGCAGAATTCTGAGTACTTTCTGACCAGAAGATCGTATCTAAACAACAACAGAACATATATAAGGTTATTGTCTTCCTGCTGCCTCTTCTGAATAATCTCCACTGCCCCCTCCACTACTATTTAGATGCTCTCTCTGTTTGAGAAAAAGTAAATGTTTCTTGCAGGCAGCTGGGTAGAAAGGTGGTATGCCCAAGGGGCTCTTCTCCTAGTGCTTCCCTACCATCTTGATACTCTTGATGGCAAATGACTGAAGGTTTCCACAGTCTTTTCTCCAAACATTTAATAGGATTTAAATTAAGAAGAACTGAAGCTCAGTGTGCCAGGAGCAGCAGGACAGAGCATTATTTTCCTCCACACAGGAAAAGTACAGAAGTTAACACATGCTGCTTGGCACTTGTCCCTGCTATGTAATCATGCGATAGAAATTCCCTCTCAGTGAAGGCCCACCACACACCTTGACTTTTGTCCTGCCTACAGCATGAGGCAGATTGCTCAGATTTAGCTTGGCTGGGACCACAAATTTCTTTATCACTCACTCACATTTCCCATTTTCAAATTCTCTGACAGAAAATTCTGGGAAAGGACCCACACCGAATTCTATAATGTAGCTGCTTCTGAGCATTAGGACTGTTTTCTCCCCAGCCACCAAGTTTTATACATATAACTTTTAAAATACCACAGCAGAATTTATTCCTAAGTGAGGCAGGTTCCCGAGTTTTTGTATTCATGGTCACTATGTTTTAGGGTCAACCTCTGAGCATTTGGTGGAGTGGCTCATCCTTTAGATTAGGGATATAAATCCAAATACCTACAGAGGTCAAGAAAAATCAATGAGTGAAGCCAGCCAGGTCAGGGACTATAAAGCAGTGGTGGAGAGTGTAGAAAACTTGAGAGCTCAGCCACATAAGGGTATGCATAAGGGCAACTGCTACTCTGCTCCAGAAAACTACCTTCACAGGGAAATGAAGTCTCAGCATTGTCAGTTCCTCTAATTTTGCGGAAGAAATGCCAAATTCTTCTAATTTTTTAAGAAAAGCCAGAAATTTGCATTTTATAAAATTAATTGGCAAGAAATTCAATGAAAATAAAACAAACACAGTGTGTGCCAACACGTACAGCTGTAGTTTGTGATGTCAAACCGGTATTATCCCCTTCCAAAATCCAAAACACTTTGTATTAGGCTGTATTGGGCTGCAGTAGGAAATTAAACCAAATGCCTAGTGTCACAACACAACAGAAGATTATTTCATGCTCATATAACTGTCCATGGCAGATTCAAATCATGGGTGGGGACTGATGATGTGTGGAGAGGCAGGAGAGGTCACATATCATACAATCATTCAGAAAGCCCAGGTGCATGGCTCTGCATCTTCAGTATGTAACTTCCAAGGTCACCCTGAGAGTAACTCTATCCTAGTCAAATATTAGTTCCTTTCTCCTGTTCCTTGTACATGAAGGCAAGGGGGAACAGAGGTGAAAGATGGGAGCAAAAGATAAAACCTGACTTTCTTCTAACATAACATGTTCTATTAAGGAACTGGGGGTTTTATTCTAGGAGAATTTACAGAAAAGCTGGCATCTTTTATCAGTGTTCTTTTTTTTTTTAAAGTGACAGATCAAAGATTTTACGATATTTCAAAGTTTGTCAAGGCATACATATACCATTCTCCTCTTTCAGATGGAAAAAAAGAAAAAGTTAACAGTGACTGGCAATAATGGGCATAATTTCATGAACATCATAGAACATTAGAGCTCAAAGCATACTTAAAGATTTATCCCAGCCTCCTCAATTTTAAGACAAGTGTTTGTCAGTGGTCACACAACTCATTTAAGGCAGATGTACAATTAGAAAAATCCCAAATCACTGTTTCGTCTACTACTTTATATATTATCCAAACTAGATTGTAAATCAATTTACCACATAGTTTAAAGGATTATTATTGTAAAATGGTCCATTTTTTTCATAGATTTCAAAAGCCAAAAGTAAAATAAAAGGGCAGGGGGAATATGATGAACATGTTTCTGACAACAGCACCCTGATTTTCCTTTGAGGAACTACCTGTCCCCCATTCTTTTTTTTTTTTTTTTTTTTAAGATTTTATTTATTTGCGAGAGAGACAATGAGAGACAGAGAGCATGAGAGGGAGGAGGGTCAGAGGGAGAAGCAAACTCCCTGCTGAGCAGGGAGCCTGATGTGGGACTCGATCCCGGGACTCCAGGATCATGACCTGAGCCGAAGGCAGTCGCTTAACCAACTGAGCCACCCAGGCGCCCCAACCTGTCCCCCATTCTGAACGTTATATGACTCCATCCCCTCCCCCAGCTCCAGGGAAAAGCAGATGTCCCAGCAGACCTGGCCAATCAAAGCATTCCTACTGTGGCCACGGAGTCTGATTCAGGGATAAACACATGTTCCAAGAAGGCAAATAAACTCAGTTCAGGGACTTCTGTTAGATTGCTTGGGAAGAAAAAATAAGATTTCTGCTGGATTTGAAGATTAACAAGAGGATGTGAGCCAGGAGCTAATGGGTCTATAGAGTAGAAAAAGCCCGCCTAGTCATGAAGCCAATAGAGAGGAAAACAGAATTACTTAATGGAAAGAAAGTCCCTCTAACATCATTTGAAGCTCTGGATTAGTTGTATGTAACAGCAATCTGCGCCACCACCCCCAACTTTCTTTTTTTTTCTGCTTAAGTCAATTTGGGCTGAATGATAAAAAGTCCTGCTAACAGAAAAAAATATTACAGGGAAATCACATACCATACCCAATGGTGAAAAGTCAAAACTGACCATTTATTTACTGTTTTCAAGTCAAGCTCTTTTGGGGAGGCAGACAGAGAGATACAAAAGATAAATAAGTCACAGTGGTAAGTACTCAGTAAATGTGAGCTCTGTCAGATGCTGCCGAAAACTTTACATCTATTAAATCATTTAAACTTCACAAGCCTGTGAGGTAGGCATTATCATCACCTCCATTTCACAAAGGATTTCAGGTTTATGACCTGCCCAAGGTCATAAAATTAGGAAGTGGTTGAGCTAGGAATCAAATCTTCATTCTATAAAATTCAAAGATGTAGTACTCATTCTCGCTGTCATAATATCTCGAAGAACATTTCCTCACTGAGGACACTGGTCCAAGAAAGTGGCAAGAGAGTTCTATAAGATATTACTGGGAATACAACTGGTTTTTAAACTTAATCTAAAAGATAAGTATTCCTCATTGAGGATTCTACCTAGTCGGCTAGCCGGTATGCACCTCCGGGCAAGTGCAGCCTTGTTTCAGAACTGAGAATCATAGTCATCCTCTCAGCCCAGTGCAGCAACTCTACAATCAGAAACAGCAGCCCTAAGGAAAGCCCAAGTTAGTTTCATGAACTGCTCAAAATCAAGAGACCTGGAAAGCAACAGGGATAGAACCACAATCACAGTCTCCAAATGTCCATAACAGTATAAGGGACAATTCAATCTTCTCCTTTTCCTCACCACAGGGCTGCTCACAAACTCACTGTACTATAAATATCTGCATCATGTTTTTACCCATCAACTATGTTAAAGAACAAAATTCAACTGAGTAAATTTTAAACATCTTACTGGCTTTATTCAGCAATTCATGAATCAGGCAGCATCAAATTTAGCAGATAGAAAGGAGCTCTGAAAAGGTGAGAGATTTTTATAGACCAAGGTGACATGGAACAAGGAAGTTATATTAGGCATTTGTGCTGATTAAAGTAGGGCTACTTTCCTTATATAGAGCAAAGGGAAGTCTTGGAACCGGGTCAGGTAACTTGGGCTGAGGAGGCAAGTGTTCATTGGTTAGCCTAGGCCTTCCTTTTCTGGGAGAGCAGAGCATAGAAATTTAGTTAAATTGTGGTTTGCTGGCATGGGGTTTAGCATGAACAACTCTGTCTTAGGCCTAACCTGATTACTTTAACAACTGCAAAGAATAAAGGCAGCAACCAGTGATGGATAGACCCGGGTTTCAGTCCTACCTGTTTCTTTTGCTATTTGTCTGGCTTTGAGCAGAATGGATAAATTTCTAAGCATCAGTCTACTCATTTATAACGTGGAAATAGACATCTAATCCAGCAGGTGGCTGGCACATTGATTGCCACATAGCAAGTACCAAACAAATGGCAGGTCTTTCTTTCCCACTTCTGCCCACACCCCAGGATCTCTGCTTAGCTAGACTTTCAGAACAAGGCATATACTTTGGAAGCAGCCAGCAATGAAGGTTCCAAGACTCCCTGTTCTGATTAATGAGGAGTGTGCAAAGCTCAGTGGTGTTGTGGCTAGGGTGTATTTATATGCCAAAAGCATTCCTCCCTTTGGTCATTTATATTTTAGAAGGCCCAGATCAGATACTCCGCACCTAGTTTGTTTCCACAAGACAAAGTTAACCTAGAAGTGAAAAGTGAGAATATCAGTGCTAACTGCCAGAGATGATAGCAATGATTAGTGAGAGGAGAAAAAGCACTCTGACAGTAGAGGGCAACTGGAAGAGAAAATGGAAAAACCAAAAATACTTTTAAAACATCCAGATAAAGTAATAAAGAATTTCAATAATCTGATTAAATGCTATTAATTTGTACTTAAATAGAAAAAAATGTGGCAAATAACACTTAATGCTTTTACTCCACAAAAAAGATGAAAGCAAATGTAATTCTTTCTTCAGAAAAAAATGTAAGTATTCACTATTTTTCTTTTTAGCATCCACTATGTGCTTTCTGTGATGCTACATATAACACAAACTTGTCCCCTATGAGGCTTATGCTTAGATGGTAAAAGAAGACAAACAAAAAGAGAGGATGAGTAACTATGAGACAAATATTTTTACTTATCAGACACTCAATAAATTCAAAGACTACTAACTTTACATGATAAAAAATCCTCTCAGATCTCCACACCTCCCTCCCCTTCATATCTATATCCAATCAAACACCAAATCCCATCTTCTCCCCCTTCTCCATCTCTCTTCAACTCATTCCTTCCATCACCACTGCCTCTCCCCTGGGTGGGGGCACCAACATCTCTAGCCTTGACTATTTCAGGAGCCTTTGAAGCTTCCTTCCTTGCCCCCACCCCCAATACTTATCCTGGATTAGTGTTTTTTAATACAAATCAAATCCATGCTTAAACCACTTTGATGATGCCCCATAGACTTCAGGATAAAAATCAAATGACTGTAAATAATATGAGAGTCCTTCGTTCTCTGCCTGCCTCTTCAGTCTTAATCTCCTTCAAATCCTCCCTGTATTCAAGGCCAAACTGAACACTTAGGTCTCCTGTCCAGTCTTTAGTATATTCTCTTCTCTCTGCTCAGAATGACCTCATGCTCATTCACTTTCTTATGCCTGGATTATTCCTGTTCATCCTTCTGCATTCAGCTTTAGATGTCATTTCTTCCATGAAGCCCTCTCTGACCCCTCACACAAACAGAAGGAAGAGATGTATACCACAAACCTAGTAGGTATTCTACCTAACTACTCCTCTGATTATTATATCTACCCTAATCATAGTATCATATTGGAATTCTGTCTGCTTCTCTGTCTCTCCATTAGACTCAGAGATCACTGAGACTGGGAGCTCTCCCACTGTAGATTTTTAGGACCCAACAGATTCTAACAGACATCAAGCACTCAGACAACACTTATTAAATGAATGAGTGGGTAGATTTGATGAGAAAGATGTTAGGGAGGAGATGGAATTCTAAATCAGTTTCAGAGGAATTTAAACTGGTATAATGGAATGGAGGGGACTTGAGAATCATTTTTATCTTAAATAGAGCTTATTAAAATGCAAATATCCTTAATGGTTCACACCAGAAGGTATTAATTGTTTATCACCAAGCATGTTCCAATTTAAAACCAGGTTTTATATAAATAAGATAGAATATTGGAGGGGATAAACTTTTAGAGACTAGAAGAAAACAAAACTCAGGGGTGCCCGGGTGCCTCAGTTGGTTAAGCGTTTGACTCTTAATTTTGGCTCAGATCATGAATCTCAAGCCCCTAATAGGGCTCTGTGCTCGGCAGGGAGTCTGCTCGAGATTCTCGCTCTCAGTCTCCCTTTGCCCCTCCCCACTGCACGCTCTCTCTCTCTCTCTCTCTAGTTCTCTCAAATAAATAAATCTTAAAAAAAAAAAAAAAACTCATTCTCTCTAAACTAGATCCCTCCATTTTAGTCTGTTCACTCTGCCAATAAGCAAAATTTTAAAATACTTCAGTAGGGAAAAATGCCCTAGATAATAAAAAAAAAATTTTTTTTCCAAAATTTTAAGGGCTATGACTGAAATAAAATGCATGCCCCACAGAAGAATGTTCAGTAGCTCTTCACTATAGCATGAGTTCCAACTGTCTTGACACTCTACATTTCCCAATCTTCTTTTCCTTTCTTATCTCTGTCTGGTTATTATTCTGTTCTATACCCTTTGGAGTCCCGTGGGATGTTATATATTCCCAGTAAACCATAGTTTTATTTTTATATCTCTGCCTCTTCACATCTTGTAACTTGTTTCACAATACCTTTTCCCTTTACTAAGCTGGTGAACTCACTCATTAATTCCCAATTCAAATTCTTACCTCCTCTCTGAAGCCATTTCCATCCCCTCCAAAGGCGAATTAATTCTCCCATCTCCACTCTCCCATAACTATCTCTATTCAAATACTTTCTGAGGAGTTATAGTCACATGGAATATCAATAGGTCATTTAGGTACCAAGGGTTTTCATTTTCATTAAGTTGTGAAATATTTAGCTAAAGAGATAGCATTTCTGTAATATTTCTGAGATCTTATATGTACTGTGAAACTTAAAAAGAGATTATAGTTTAATATATTTTCCAAATTTGTACAGTCATGAAAGTTTTGAAGCCAGGAATCCCATTCTTCACAAAATAATTTGCAGGGCCAGTGCTCTGCAGAATATTTTAGGTAATATGGCCTATTTTGTGATTATCTACATGTCGGTCTCCCTAAAGAGTCTGTGTGCTCATTAAGAGTAGAATTCTTTTCTTATGGTCTTCACAATCTCAATAAACAATACACAATAGGTTGTTAAAAAAGATCTCCTGAATTAATTTCTAGAAAGAGGATAAGAGTATTAAAAAAAGGTAATAGGAATGGCCAGTCCCATGTATCTCTCATGACAGAAGGTAATGCACATCCCTTCCTGTGCAAGCCAATTTAAAAATGACTTCGTTGCAGGTCACAGAACCTTTGCACAAGAGAAACATGTTGGTAATGTAGCTGAATACTGGAGTACATTATGAAATTAATGGAAAGGCTGCAGAAATCTAGGACCTGGAGGAAAAAAATAGCAACTCTAAGCTGTTGAGATACACATGTTCTCTCTTATCCGTCGTCCATCACTGCAACACTGTTTCTCTTTGCATTTATGTGTCACTTTTTCTAAAATTAGAATGGCAGAAAACATGGGAACCACAACCAAAACAAGTACCCTTATCAGAAAATGTGAGCCTCTTTGTCCCAGTGTCTGTGTACCAATTATCATTTAAAAACTCTGCTGGTCTTTGCATGGTTCATGAGCCCATGCTTAGGACTAATTTCTGTTGCAAGGGAGATAGATAAAAGAACCAAGCCCTGACCATAATTCCAGCCACTCCTCTATTCAAAGGGCCAAGCTTGGTAAACTACCCAAAAGGGAGAGATGGAAAAGCTTGATGAACAGACCAGAAAAGAGCTACCACCATATACTCTAGTTGATTAAACATTGCTCAACTAAAAGGCTGTCCAGATACTTTATCCTTGCTAACATAGGAAAATAACATTCTGTGGTGGTGGTGGTGGTGGTGGAGGAGGAGGAGGAGGAGAGAGCGGTAATTCATTTTCTGTTCTGGCTTCCAGCATTCTCGCCCACTGTGAAGAAAGAGCTTTTCAAAAAGCAAACAAAGGGACATGGAGAATATATACTTAGCTTATTGAAGCAGAAAGATGCTGAATTTGTCCTTAAAATGCAAATATCTGAACCCTTTTAAAACCCCTGGAAACTAGGTTACAAGAGAAACACCTCTCTGATTGGTTGACCATGTCAATTTAGGTCTTAATTTCATTTTTTCTGATGGAGAATCACAATTTGACCTCCACACCACCCCTAAAATCTGGGTAAAAAGAAGCTGAGTTATACACAAGACTGTTACAATTGACATAAATTTAACATTATTTAATACTTATCTTTCCACTTGACCAGAAAAAAATTTAGAAGAACCACTTAGATTCTACTTCCCTATACTGCTTACCTAGAGTTTTACAGTCACCAATAGAGCAGAGTTTAATTTTTTCTAGAGATAGAAAAATGAAGAATTAAAACTGTAATTAGAAAAACTGCCTCAATCAGAATTGCACTTCAAGATGCTTGATTGGATGGGCTAAATAAGTTCAGGCAACCATTAGTTTCCAAATTGAATTAAAGTATATTGAGTGCTAATTCAAAAATCTAAAGGCAGCCAGCTGGAATAGAATGGGAATCATCTGGGTCTAAAAGGGTAGTGCAGATGACACAAAGCAAGGAAAGACAATGGCATTTTTGCTGACCTGAAAGAATGAAACAGAAATCTTAAAACCACTAGTAATTTATTACAGCCCATTATACTAATATCGCTGTTTACTCCAAGCCTGCATCACGGGGGGTCTCTTTTGATTCTGCACGGCACAATAGCCCAATTCTAATCCTCCTCTCTGCTCCTTCCCACAGGAAGCCCTTTTTCTCTGCCATTTGCTGTGTGCAGCACAGATGACCTGTGGTAATTGCTGAAGACATTTTCACCCATATTTTTTAGCAAATGTAATTTCCTTCTGATGCTGCCATGTCCTTTCCCCGCCCTGCTGTGACAACGAACTCCAATAATCATGCGACTAACATAAAGATAGAGATCAAGTAACGCAGCCGGCTGTATCACAACTTTTGACTTTCAACTTTGTACTTACTTGGGTGCACATATTACCATTTGAGGAAATGAAAAGCATTTTTTTTCTCTAATGAAAATTGCTTCTGGCCTGGGGTGAGGCTGGTGGTACTGTCCTGAGCTTAAAAAAAAAAAAAACAAACCTTTCATATAATTTGGCTCTAACAAAAGTCTTTAAAAAAAAAGTGAATGCTTTTTCATAACACACATTTTCAAAATACCCCATGACTAAAATACTCATTAATTATGGTCCTGAAGTAATACCCCTTGTTTTTAAGACTATCTTTCAAATATTCTGAATCTTTGAAGAAATTTGTATTTTGAAGGAAGAGAGGGAGGGAGAAGAAAGAGGGGGGAGAAAGGGCTGTATAACTAGAATTACATAGCAAATTATACCAAAATTCAGTGGCCTAAAACAACTATTTGTTATGTTCATGTATTCTGTGGGTCAGAAACTTAGGACACAACATGGCCAACTTGGCTCTGCTACCTGTTGGCTGAAGTCTCTGCTGGAAGACTTCAGAGATGAGGTCTAGAAGCATTTGAAGACTCACTCAGATGTCTGGCTGTCAGTGGTAGCTATCAACTAGAGAAGTCAGCTGTAGCTCATGTCAGCTGGAAACACATGCATGGCTTCTTTGTTTGGCTTGGGATTCCTCACACCATGGCAGTTTGGGACCAATACGATGTCGGTCCCCCCAAAAAACACTGCTCAGGTCATGATCTCAGGGTCCTGAGATAGAGCCCTGCGTCAGGCTCCCTGCTCAGTGGGGAACCTGCCTCTCCCTCTCCCTCTGCCCCTCTCCCCTGCTTGTGCTCTCGCTGTCTCTCAAAATGAATAAATAAAAAACCTTAAAAAAAAAAGAAAGGAATAGACTTGATAAGTTCCTGAACTTTGAGCTATTTACCCAAAGATTGTTTTATACTGGAAGAGATTAATTTTAAACATGAAGTTTAAATATTTTCTGTTGTCAACAGAAATGGGAGTCCAAGAATAAGATGAGATCAATTATATATATCATAAAGAGAGCCACTTTATTTTTATGTGTGAGTTGCAGCACACACGTGTGGCCCTACTAAACTAGGAATCTCTTTAAGTTTTCAATATGTTAAGAAGCAAGCTATTCCTCAGACCATAAGCTACATGAAGTCGTGAACTGTGAGTCCTTTCATCCACTTAATCATTTTTTATTGAATACCTACCATGAGCAAGGCATTCTAGTAGGCACTAAAAATACAGAAATGAATGGTATAGTCCCTGCCCTCAGGGAGCTCAGAATCTGTAGCAGAGAAAGAAAGCAACCAATTATTTTAATAGGGGAACTCCGTAGGTCCAGTCACCAAAAAAAAGGGATCCCGTACACAGTTTAAAAACCTCAAGAGGGAGGGGCGCCTGGGTGGCTCAGTCATTAAGCATCTGCCTTCGGCTCAGGTCATAATCCCAGGCCCTGGGATCAAGCCCTACATCGGGCTCCCTGCTCAGCAAGAAGCCTGCTTCTCCCACTTCCCCCTGCTTGTGTTCCTGCTCTCGCTATCTCTCTCTGTCAAATAAATAAAATCTTAAAAAAATAAATAAATAAAATAAAAAAATAAAAACCTCAAAAGGAAATGCAAGAATCATCAAAGTTAAACACAAATTCAGAAAACATGCCAAATCCACAGATCGTTTATTATTATTTGCTTAGCTCAGTTAGTGCAAACTAGCAACAAAGTCAAGATAGTGGATTCATTTACTTTGTGGCCCAGTTAGCTCTGCATGTGACAAACTCTGTCCCAGAGCTATAAGCTACATTCCTATTTCCAGTCAATCATCATGAAAATGCACAATTAGGAGGACTGATTCTCAAGTGTGTATGGTTAAAAGGCATCCATTCTCACTATAAGGAAATGCCTTAATACTTAAAAGCTTCTGATGGTGGCACTATTCTATCAGGTCACTATGAAGCTAGGGAGATGAAAAAGAGGTCAACGGTAAATCATTTTAGAAACCTAGACATACCATATTTCACCAAACCAAAGACATCACCAATTATAAGATGCCCCATTATTTTATTTACCACCAGGAAAGACAAATGATATCAAATAAACTATGACACTATGCTAAGACATTCTCGATTGCTGGTCATATCCCAAATTCAGAGATATAAAAAATATTTTTAAAAATTTCATCTTACAATGAATGCAATATGGTGTATGAGAAGCCCTGATAGATCTCCAGGGAGAAGTGACAATGAGACAAGTCCTGATAACTTTGGGATAGATCTTAAACAGGAATGGTCCTCAGTAGATTTAGAATCCACACTCTTTGCTATGGCCTACAGAGCTCTATACAATCTGGTTTCTTCTGGGCCACCCTGCTCGCTCTTCACTCTTCTCCAGTCTCCCTGGCCTTCTAGACTTATTCCTGGCTTGGTCCTATACTTTCTGTCCTCCACTTGGAACTCTATTTCCTATTTCTCCCACTGATACAAGCACTTCATTAGCACATAGAAATTATATTTTCTCAATGTTAAAAGAATACCTGGCATAAAATAGACATGACATAAATATATTTTAATAAGTTATAAAGTCATCTAAAAATAAAAAGAACTAAAGTGTTTAACCCATCCTGAGTCTCTGATTAGCATAAAGAGGGAAAGAATTTTAAATATGAAATTGGGTGAATGCTATTTGAGTTACCCTCCAACAGAGTCCCTAAAAAGATTTATTCTCAATTTTTTTCAAGGTTGGGGCAATTAGAAATTTAAAAAGCAAATCAAACATTGCAACTTTCAAAGAGCCAAATTAAAAGGGTTAATTCTTGTGAATAGAGCATTCCTCTCCTCCCCACCTCAGGGACTCAGTATCATTAGCTTTGGGAATAAAGAGGTCACCACAGATGAAGACGGTGATAACTTACAGTGTAATGGAGTGACAGGGATCCATTAGAATCAGGAAAAGGATATGAATAAAGAAACAAGCAGCCTCTGAAAGGTGCCAGAACCATCTACCACCATGACAGCAATCACTTTTGTAAGTGTCTGCAGGTACACAGCACTACAGGTGCTGTAGAATGACTTGCGTGGGCTAATGCCATTCATTTCCCACCTCTCTTAACTTTTCTTAGCTACCCCACACGGTTTATGCAAATTATGCAGTTTTGAAATGGGACACATACACACAGAGCTCATTTATTTGCTATGTTAGAACAAAGGAGAAAAAAGATGGTAATCACCAATCTCCAAGCCCCCTTCATCTATTTGTCCATCCTTGGTGTCAAGAATCATGCATGTCATGCTTTGGGATAGATGTAGCTTACAGTGTGCCTGATGTTATGATTCTTCTAGAAACATCTTTCCCATCCCTGGAGGAGCTACAGGACTTGAGTAGATTTGGGATCCAAATGATATCAAGATCCTACTAGGTCTTGGGGCTTTTTCTTGATGTCATAGATGAATTTCAACAGCTCTAGTCTGTATCTAGAGTTCAGAGAATTTAAAGATCCTCTCACAATTTATGTTCACTTGAGCAGGACCAGCTTCTCCCTCTGCCTTTCCTCCAAGGATTAGACACCAGAATGAAGGGTAAGAAAAATTCCTCATGGGGTTATTTCATGCCAAGACCCACGAAAAAGAGAGGCTGTTATTATTGGCTCAGCTACTTTATCTTACTTAGAGATTCAGGAAAAAAACTTAAAAGCATCACTCTGGCAGTAGTCTATTGACTGACACAAAATTATTTTTAATTCATTGGTATATCTGCAAAGTCACCATCAAAAGCCCTGGGCCTGAAGTATAACTAATTCATTTTCTTATATCAGGAGAAAAAACAAATTATAAAATTTATCATAACATTGGGCATGGTGGGGAGGCAAAGTGAGCTTAAACAGTTTGGTTTTAGGGTGAACACAGTTTGGGGAGTTGAGAGGTACATCTAATCATTGCCCAGCTTATCCCTACCTCAAAGCTCTGTTTCTTTCTTAAGGAGAAGGCGAACTAGTGCTTTGCAAATGGGTCTCTCATAAACTCTCAATTGTGATTATTCAGACACAGTGAGAAATTCAAAAATTAACCATAATAACTGACATTCTTCCCATTTTGTAGATCAAGACATGTTCTCAGGGCCACAGAGGTAGTAAAGTCCAAACTCAACAATCAGTTTGGTCTTAACCCTGAACCATCATATCAAAGGGAGACACACCAGACAGAATGAAGGCCAAGGGCAGAGAATAAAGAGGCTGACATCAGCAGCTGGTGACATCAGGGAACATGTATAACATTTCAGAGCTCTACTGGGTGATGGAAGGGACGTAGAAAGAGGGGTTTCAGTGACTCAACCAGATTTTAAATATTTCAACCAATTATAAATCTTCAATTCAAACTAGACTCCAGGGTGTTTGCTTAAGGGCCTCTAGATATGTCTTAGAGGAGAAGCAAGCATGAATTTTAACTACCCACTCCCCCAGACTTATTTTAATTTGTTGGAAGGTGATAGTATTACCATTAAAAATCAACATTGTATATATAATATATATTTTATAATATATAATGTGTGTACACACACATAAATCAGGAGAATTAGACATCAAAAAATAAAGATTAAGTTTTGGGGGAGGAAAAGAATGTTATTATTATGGGTATTTTTTATTTTCCTTATTATACATTTCTATAATGTTTGAATTTTTGAGATTGAGCACATATTATTTTTAAATTTGGGAGAAAACAAGGTGGTTTTAATTTTTTGATCACTGCATGAAAATGAAAGATCAGCAAAAATGTTAACAATATTAGAGTCATTTAAAAAAGGAAAAGATTTCCGGGCGCCTGGGTGGCTCAGTCGTTAAGCGTCTGCCTTCAGCTCAGGTCATGATCCCAGGGTCCTGGGATCGAGTCCCACATCGGGCTCCCTGCTCGGCAGGAAGCCTGCTTCTCCCTCTCCCGCTCCCCCTGCTTGTGTTCCTGCTCTCTCTATCTCTCTCTCTGTCAAATAAATAAAATAAATAAAATCTTAAAAAAAAAAAAGAAATATACATCTAAAAAAAAAAGGAAAAGATTTTAAAAGTTTAAAAACAGAAGTAAAGACATCTGAGCTAAGGAAAAAGAACTGGTGTTCTAATTACCAGTATTCTCTTCTTTCATTTTCAGAAAAATAGATAAGGTGCAATGCAAAGGACATAAGAGAAAAGAAAGAAGTCATTTTCTTATTACTTGGAGGAAGAGGATTCAAAAAGAACAAAGATGCTCATTGACAGGTCTAACTGTAGACATGTTACTAGAAGGGTGGGGAGGAGAATTCAGAATCATAGGCATTTGTTTCATCTGTCACACTTCCTTCTTCACAGAGGCACAGTGAATTTGCAAGCCAGCTACTAAAGAAGAGTGGCCAAGTAAAACAGACAGAGGAAACAGGAACCAGCTATTCCCCCTAGGAACTCAGTCAATTAAATGCAGCCTGGAAGGAATCTAATCTAATATCAAAGAGGCTGTCAGGGGATCAGTTCCCCAGAGTTTAGGGTTAATGATGTAGAGCATGGCAGCCTGGCCAGGAGCAGAGAAAAAGAAACCTCACCAAGATCAGGTGTAACTAGAAAAGACCAAAATAAAATAAAATAAGCATTTTCCAGAGTAATGGAGGACCTTGAGCAAAACCTTCTGCAGACATGTCACAATATCCTCTACTTGCAGCAGTCTTTAAAGGGTTGGGTTCTCCAAGATTTAGCATGTTTTACTGTAAATCAAAGTTTTTGTAAGTAAAATCATAATCAGCATTGACAAGTGACCTCCCTCGGTATCATTCAGAAGTTTTAGTAGACCCAAAGTAAGTCCCTCTTCCACCCAGGGTTCAGTGGAAGCATCATATTAATCCTGAAGTTTTCATACAAAAGAGCTCGAAGATGAAGGTCACTGGTAAAACTCTACCTAGAAATCTGAGTGTGAATTCATTAATTACCAGACAATTGTCCACTTGTCGAAAATCAGTGACCAACACAAATGGGGGCAAGGTGAACCACTAAATGCTAGGCCTTTACTAGCTGTGGTCAACACACCTGTCCTTTTAAAGAGCTGTGAATTTGTGAAAAGGTTCTCCCATCATTTCACAGGTGAAGTGATAGGTGAAGTAAGAAAGAAATATTACCCATGAAAATAAACAGGCAGACAGACTACAGCCCATGTTTAGTATTTAATCTTAGTTACTAAAATTCATAAGGCATAACTTGCCTTTTTGTTTTCATACATTTCATTGGCAGCAATATGGCAGACTAGATATCCTGAAAATTCATTCCACCTGAAGGACAGTTCCCTTCCCTTTCTCTCCTCCTCCTTCCTAATCACAATCCAGGAGTTACCCTGAAAATTGGTATTTCTTCTAGCTGTATACACTGAAAAAAAAAAAATCCAACATGCCCTTTAAGCCTTTGACAGATGCTATGCTTTTCATCTTATCTAATTCTTATATTTAACTATTTTATTAAACACTTTTGTGATTTAACTTTTTTATAATCAGTAAATGTTAAGTGAGATAACAGAAAGACACTATGAGAGAAAGAGGACTTTGTTAGCCTCGATGGTATTAGTCTCTTTGATGAAATCAAAGAACAAACAACCCAGTGATAGAGCTGTAATAGGCACTTTGGAGGGAAAATAGAAAGTATATTGTATTCCTCAAAGCCGTCATGGAAGCCTTACCATTACTTAGAGTTTAATGGGTCTGAAAATAGTAGTGAGAAAGGAATAAACCACTTTTTCCTTTTGGAAAAAAAGTGTTACCTCCCCAAGGATATCATTCAGAGAGCCAAAGAGAGCCAGTTTACTCAGTGGTGCATACATGGCCTCTAAAAATTAATAGACCTTTCAGGGGTTGCTATTTATTACCTGATGCTGATGTCTAGGGCTAAGCATGTCTGAGTGAAAGAAAAAAAAAAAAAAAAGGTACAGAAACACAAATGCTCACATTGGCAAATTAAAATGACAATGAGTTTTGCTATAGCCTATCATCTAATTCTGAGAGTACCAATGGCTTTTGTGGATGACATTTATTTAGCACTTACTAAATGCCACACATCAGACTCATCCCCTTACAAACATTAGCGTATTTAATCTTCACAACAACCCTACAAAGTAGGTACTGCTATTATCTTTGCTTTACAGAAAGAAACTGAGCTTTAGATTAAGAAAGTGGCCCAAGAAATCCCCACAGAGGAAAATTTATGGGCACAAGGGGAAAAAATTAAATACTAAGCATTTCTGTTTCTGGACAATTGCTCAGAGGCTAAAAAGCCAGTATGCCTCTCAATATGGTACACAGCAACTCAAAAATCCATCTCAGTGCACAATCTCAGGAACACCATAAAATCTAACCACAGAATTCAGAATAAACCACAAATAGCAATGAAGAATTTAACACCAAGGGAAAACCACAAGCAATTAATATTAATAATTTCACACAGACATTATAAAATCATATTTATGAGACTCAGAATCACAGACCCCCAGGATCATGACCCCAGAAGTTTTTGTAATGGCAATAAAACAGGATCTGATTAATATGAAACTAAACTATCACATTCATACCCTTTTTTTTTCACAATCCATCATGTAAATGCAACAGAACTAAAACAAAAATTTGTCAGTGTTTATGGTGTTTGGCTTGGAACTTCCCTACAGACCCAACACTTATAAGATCTGTCTGAAGTTTCTAACCGCTATCAAGCTCCCAAGTCCTCAGCCCAAGTAAAATTCAGAATAAAAAGGGCAGGACAGTCATTACAGTTGATCCATTAGATTTTCACATTCACCAACAAAGGTCCTTTGAACCCACCTTGGTTTATCTTTACCCAGGCTACCACAGTACCTGCACAAGAGAGATGAAATTACTTTTCGGCAAGTGACTTAACAGTAACAGGATGAAATACAAATACACACATACACACACATATACATACACGTCTACTCACACGTGTGTTTTATACATACATGGTGTTAAAGAAAATGACTAACCTCTACATGATAGTAATTTTGTCTATTAACATAAGCAACAAGCCAAATCCTAGAAGTCATCCACTTCAAATGCCCTCAGCAGCAAACAATGTGATGCTCATCTTATTTCTCCATATTGTAACCATCTAGACAGATGAAGAGATTGCCACGTGAGCATTGCCTGCACAACTTGACTTGCTTTGCAATGCTGTAAAAGGACTTTACCAAAACTTTTTAAATCAAAGGTATGTATAAGATAATACAGTCATTTAATTTCAAAATGCTAAAGCAAAAAAAAAAAAAAAAAAAAAACCAATATTGAAATGTAAATGGCTTAAGTGCCTGAAAAATAAAAGCATTACTTCACAAAGTATGTAATAACAGGAAAATCACTACCTCCTCCCCAACCAGAAAAAAAAAAAAAAAAAAACATAAATCTATTCAAGAAAAACAGATCAAGAAATGTATATTAAGGAAAATGTGATGTCTATTATTTAAGTTGAGGGGCACCTGGTTTAAGTGTCCGACTCTTGGTTTTGGCTCAGGTAGTGATCTCCGGGCCTGGGATCAGCCCTGCGAGGACGGGTTCTGTGCTCAGTGGGGAGTCTGCTTGAGACTTTTTCTCTCCCTCTCCCTCTGCCCCTCCCCTTGCTTGTACTCTCTCTCTCTCTCAAATAAATAAATAAATCTTAAAAAAAAAAAGTTCATGTAAGTCAAGAACACTAAGTAGGTCCAACCATTCCTTGGGCTCTACTAGCAACACCACTCTAGCCTGTGAGGATTATAATATGACAGAGAACAGATTGGTAGTTCCTACAAGCAGGGAACTGGGGTGGGAGAAATGGGTGAAGGGAGCCAGAAGGTACAAAATTCCAGTTATAAAATAAATACGTCATGAGGATATAAGGTACAGCATGACAACTATAGTTAGTAACACTGTATTGCACATTTGAAAGTTGTAAGAGAGTAAATCTTAAAAGTTCTCATCACAAGAAAAATATTCTGTAACTCTGTATGATGAGAGATAAGTCTAGTTAGACTTATTGTGGCAATCATTTCACAATGTATTCAAATACTGAATCAATGTGCTATATACTTGAAACTAATATATATTAAGTATACCTTGATAAAACCATAAAAAAGGATTTTAGATCATTTACTTAATGTTAAATTTAAAAAAATTAAAATTACTGTTTTGTTAACTACAGTACAGTGTGTTTTGAAGTCACTGAGACCTGGATCCAAAAGCTGCCTCCCTTTCTCTACCTTTCCCCATACCCATTCTTCCTGCAAACATTAACAAACACCAACCTCTGCTAAACATTGAGCTGTACTGGAGATACAGCCATAAATTAAGACAACTGATAGTTTAGTTGTATGGTTAGCCTAGCAGCTTTGAGTCTCAGTTTCACCACTGGTGAGATAGGACTAACACCACATATCATGGGGTTTTGTAAGAGTGAAACAAGATGCTTGATACAATGCCTGGTATGTGCTCAACAAATGCTAGTTCTCTTTAATTTCCCTACCTGAATGAAGACTTAGGAGAGGAAGAGTTGCATTTCCCCTTCCAAATGTATAATACTTCTCTTAGATCCTTTGGTAGGTTAAGAAGAAACAAAAATTGAGAAAAGTTCAATGATTAATCAGAGATCAGTCAGTAAATAAGGACATCACTGAATAAAGAACCTACTTTTTCCAATGCCTACTCCCACCAATACCTACCTATTTTTCATTATATTGTATTTCAGACTACAGTATACGCATTATGGATGAGCTCAGAATAATTTGAAGAATATTTATTTATAAAGGGTTGATGCACAGAGATGTGGATATACAGAAGGAGAAGAATAGTAACCTGGATCTACTACTGGATCTAAACCTGGATCTAAAAGCAGATGGAGATATTACCACCCTCAGGTCAAAGAAGGATTGGGAGCAGTTGCCAAAACCTAGAAGAAAAGAGGGTGATGTAGCAGAATCCTTCTTTGAGTGACCTGTATTTGGGGGACATATCTAGCTGAAGGCGACCTTGCAAGAAGGAAACCAGAAGAACCACTCCTCAGGCCTCATTCTTCTCCAGCTCTCCAGTCTCCTACAGAAAGACTACATTAGCCTAATCCAGCTGGAAGCCAGAGGGCAAGGGATCACTACTGATATAATCTCTATAGATTAGTCTCCTACACACAGAGGAGAGAAACTTGGAGAGTGGATTGAAAGGAGCAGATGCAAGGTGTCCAGCACAAATTCCAAAGGTGCTAACTCAAATGTTCACCACTATTGTTTATAATTCTGAATACAAATTTTTAGTGGTGACTGTTTTTTGCAACTAAGCCACAAAAGTCTATTAAATTCAAACATACCTCAAGAATAAAACTGTAGTGGTAACCCTCTCCTCCAAAGCAGTTGGGATAAATGTTGAGAAATAAATCACAAAAAGTCAGTAAAGGATTATTATGTTAACTTATAAACATACATTAATTG
Organism: Halichoerus grypus; assembly: GCF_964656455.1. Lineage (NCBI taxonomy): Eukaryota > Metazoa > Chordata > Mammalia > Carnivora > Phocidae > Halichoerus > Halichoerus grypus. The sequence continues at coordinate 52,974,763 of NC_135713.1, read as the reverse complement.
TGAATCTTTGGTAAAGGACCAACGCCTTTTCTTTGGTGTGAGTCTACAAACAACTGAAATGCACATGGTCTTTCCTTCATAAACGGCTCCCATAGCACATCACCTTTGTTTCCTTGTATTTGTTTCTTTAAAGTTGTTTGAGAACTTGAAAACACTTGTGTAGCACTGCCGGCATAGAACACTTCTAGATTTTTAATAAATTTTCCCAATATTCTGTAGTCATCTTGCCCACCCCAATTTCATAGACCTCTTTATATATTCTCTTCTTTGAGATTTTATAAAATATCCAATGTAGTTTTTAACTCTTACTGTCTAATTTAATTAATTTGTGTAATATTTGTTAAATTACATAATTACAATAAAATGAAAAATGTCAAACAAATTTAGAAATAAAAACAACTGTCTTTTATTATACAAAATTCAAATGGTGGGAGTAAATAGACACAAGTATAATAAAGAATTGCCGGCTTCCTGAGAGCCTTCAGGAAGCAAAAGAACTTACAGTGAATATTACAAGAATGGAAGTCAGATTAATCTGGCAAGTCAGCTAATAGAATCAGGTTAAGAAATAGTCTACTATAATAAATAGCACTAGTTTACCCAAATCTACCATTTGCAACACTGTCTCTTAGAGTCAATGTGCTTTACTTAGCTCTATAAATATGTATTTACTGGATAAATGGGTAAATGAATGGATGGATGAGTGGATGGAGAAAAGGAAGGAAAGAAGGGAGGCAGGCGTTTGAAGATTCAACTCAAACCACCTTCAAATACATGTCCTCTGCATCAAGAAAACAGGAGAGGGGGAACAGCAGGGATGATTCTTAAACCACCATGCATGTGTACTGGAATTGAACAATTCAGTAAATAGATGGCACATGGTAGAAGCCAAGTCTGTCACTGTGCAAATGCGAGGTTACAAATAGAGACCAGAATGATCATGTAGTAATGGATTACAGTTGGAGACATCAGTATTAACATGTTTACCTTGACATAATATTAATAGATACATATAGAAGTACTTACAGATATGTATGTATACACAGTTAGTATATACACATATTATTTTCTTCCTCTGTCAGCTAAGAAGGCCTAGAAGCAAGAACATCCCTGTAGCGATGAGTAAATCTAAGGCTCAGATCTTTGTTTCTAATGCCATTCTTCAAAAAATGGAACAAACAATCCTTGGAGAAATGACTGCCTCAAGAGCCAAAGTAGGGAATATACAAGATGAGCCTGAAGAATCTTACAGTGCCAGAAGATAAAGTGCTAAAAGCAAACAAACAAACAAAAGTAAAAACAAAAGAACATAATAAGGGCAAGTCAAAGGACAGAAGCCAACTGAAAGGGCTCCCAAGGGTCAAAGCTGGAACAGTTTGAGCAAAAAATTTATAAATAAAGTCAAATAAATGGGGGAAAAGGAATAAATCTTCCATGCAGAAGAATTCTAAATACCTTATGTACGATATTCTACCCTCATAAAGTAAAGCATAACTCCCATTTCTCAAGTGTAGGCTACTTTCCAAAGAGGACAGTATGTAAAGGGGGGAAAAGAGTAACTACACAATGGAGAAACCTGACAGACACTATTTTAGCCAGAAGATTAAAGGTAATATCAGCAGCAAAAAGTCATGTTCAAAGTATGTGCCTTTTCATAATGTAATGAGAATGGCACTTTACAGTCTCTGTACTCTTCCTCCCCAGAACCCATAACTCTAGTCCAATCATGAGAAAAGCACCAGACAAATTGCATTTGAGGGACAATCTACAAAGTACCTAACCAGTGCTCCTCAAAACTGTCAAGGCCATCAAAACAAAAAAAGTCTGAGAAACTGTCAAAACCAGAAGGAACTAAAGAGACATAACACTAAATACAATATGGTATCCTTGATAGGATACTGGAACAAGAAAAAAAAGCATTAGTAAAAACTAAGAAAATCTGAATAAACTATAAATTTAATGAATAATAATATATCAATATTGATTTATTAATTGTAACAAATTCACCATACCAATGTATAACATGTTAATAATAGGAGAAAGTGGGTATGAGGCAGAACTCTGTACAATCTTTGCAAACTTCTACAAACCTAAAACTATTCTAAAATTTAAAACTTTTTTTGAAAAACTTATTAAAAGGGATATTTTTTGGCAACCATGAACCTATAATCTCTACATTTGTCCAAAGCAAGGAAAAATAAAGCTTATCTTACTTCCCCAAGCTCATCTCAAACAACTTTTTCTCCCTTCTAACCATATTGGACTTCTCTTCAATCTTCAAGGATGACAGTTCCTAAAATTCTGGACATGCTGTTCTACTGCCAGAAAAACTCTCCCCAATTTTCACTTATCTGATACTTTCTTTTCTGTCTGAAGCAATCCACAAGACCTATCTCATAACAAAAGCCATCCAGAAAGAGCAGAGTGGCATATCTAATCTTTCTTTGAATTCGGTAGGAATCAACAGAAAAATAGCCCCCATTCATAATGCAAACAGTGAGAAATTCAACAAGAGGTAAAGAAGAGGTACTAATGTTATAAAATGTTAACTTCCTATTCCCTCCTCAGTTTCACTTTTGATGCCAACCACGTTTTTCCCCCACCTAGAGCCCAAAAGCTCCTTTGCTCCGGTTTGCAACTAGAGAAGCGATGGAAATAACAAATTAAGAGCCTAGGGGCCATTTGAGGTGGAAGCTTCCAGTCTGCTGAAACTATGAAATTGACCCTAACAACTACAAGTAAGGACTGTTACTGGTAGCAGACACTGCAGAATCTGTATGCCCTTTTCTTGTTTAAGTGCCAGGAAGTGGACACCAATACTTTTGTTTCCCACATGTCCATAGAGGAAACATAATTCAAACTTGTCTAAAGGGATAAAATCAAGAAAAAAAAATACGAAAATTATACCTAGCCACTTGGCAAACAAGTACTTATTAAAAAAAGGGCAAGGAGTAGAAGAAAGGCGGGCATAATTTTACATGGCTTTTCTCCCTTTTAGGACCTAGAATAGGTAAGTGTCAAATTAAAAATTTTGTGGGGGCACCTGCGTGGGGCAGGCAGTTAAGCGTCTGACTCTTGGTTTCGGCTCAGGTCTGATCTCAGGGTTCTGAGATCAGGCCCCACATCCAGGTCTGTGTGGGTTTCTCTCTCCCCTTCCTCTGCCCCTCCCCGCCGTGTTCTCTCTCTCTCTCTCTCTCACTGAAATAAATAAATCTTTTTTAAAAAATTTGTCAATTCCCTTTTCTTCTTTGTAGCACTCATTACACTTGTAATTATTAAGATCTGTTTCCTGCTATAATATTGCAGGGATCATTCCATTTTGTTAACTAAATCCCCACAACCTACCTTAGTGCTATTACATAGTAAATGCTCAGTTAACAGACTTCTTGAGTGATAAAATATTTATGCCTCTTATCTAGTTTCTGAACTATTTTAATGCAACCAGATGTATATTTTTTTAACTCTACTTCCTGGTCTTAATAAAGTACTTAAATCAATTTTCCTTCAGGGGCTCAGCTATCTTACTAATGAAATTTAAAAACTGTTTTAATTATAATTTCTCAGTCTGCATTATACCCAATGACACAAGAGTTTAAGCAGAAATTTATTTATAATTAATTTGTCCTTTTCCAAAAAGGCGTCAAAAATGTCTGTCACTCGCCTTTGAAAGACCTGGCTAAATGGCTCCTTAAACCTTCCGATTAATCTAACCACAGGGAATATTAAATATTTAGGAGTGAAGTGGCATCTAGTTTGTCAGAACAGTTCCATTTAAATTATACTCCCTTGTAACCAATTGTAACTGATGATTTAATTAGGTGGATGGAGTGACTTACAATGATCATTAATAAGCTGTGTTAATGTCATCAAAATTCCTATTCTCCAGAGTTGAAGGAACAGAAAGGGAAAAAAAAAAAAAAAGAAAGAAAAACCTACCTTGTAAGAAGATGGCCTATTTCACAAAATTCACTTTTTTTTGTCCATCCAGTAATTAGCCTTGTTTTGTTTGGAATGTTCACACTAATTACAGCAACAGCTTTATTTTGCTTTGTATAAAAGACTGCTTCACTTGATAACATTTGTAGAAAAAGTATGCATTGTGTAGCTATTACAAAGCATCCAAAATGATAGTTTCGTTTCCTTTTTCTAAGGGTATTCATTCATAAAAGCTGTTCTTATTATTAAATCTGGGTCAAATAAACAGAGTATAAGAAAACTAATATGCAAATAAAATTAGGTCCTTAGAGGCTACATATATATATATATATATATATATACACACACACACACACACACACACACACACACACACACACACATACTTCAATGCCTTTTAAAACATTTTATTTTGGAGCCCATATGTGGACTCCAAAAAAAAAAAATTTCAATCCATCTTCTAAACAAAAACAGACATGGAATAATGTCTATGAAGAATATCCTGAAGGACCCTGGATTTACTTCAGAGGCTAACAAGAAAACTTCCTTGAAAAACAAAACAAAACAAAACAAAAACTTCCTTGAATCTTGCTCAGACAGCAGGCAATGATACTGAGTGGAAAGATGGAAACCTATATCCAGTGTGGCAGGACCCATTGTGATCTGCTGATCATACTGATTCCATATGACACCCACAAAGGAAAGAGGCTTTCACTTCTCATTTGTTATGTTGAAAGTGATCTCAGCAATGAAGAAATTCTGTTTCAAATTCCCCTGCTATCTAAATGACAAACCCTATACCATTTGCTCATAGCAACAGGAGGAAAAATGGAAGTAGGCTTAGTCCCATGAATAAGGAGAACAGCAGCCATGGTGGATCCTTAAAAAAAAAAAAGCCCATATATCCAAAGTAACTCTCTTTAAACCCGACAAGAAACTCCCACAAAGGATTCATTATTTATAGGAGTCTCTGCACTGAAATGGATTAAGACTTACTTGTCCTCAAAGAAAGAAACATAAGACAACTAATTCAACAGAAAGGATTAGTTTATCTCTTGAACCAATTAAAGCCACTATTACCTAAAAAAGTAAGATAACCTGAAAAACATACCATGAGGCTGGCAGCTTTTATTTGAGAGGAGGAGGGGGCAACATCAAGAAAATCCCAATCAAAGATTGCAGAACACACTGGTAAAGTCCACCAATGACAGACACAATGGGCATTCATTCACTCTTTCAACATCTTCTACCAAATACGCAATATATTCAAGGTCCTGCACTCATATGAAGTGGGAAGAGAACAGAATATAGCAATGGATGAACACCACTTACGTGCCAGCACCTTTACGTGTGTTACCTTATTTCTCTCTCCTTATAGCCCTGTGAAGTAGGTTGTCATCTTCATCTTACAAGAGAGGAAACAGACACCACACCGAGCATTAAGCAGGTTGCTCAAGATCACACACCTACCAAGTGGCAGAAGCAGCATCTAAACTTCTGCTCATACAAATACCCACACAAGTTCTTGCAGAAGAAATAAAGACATCATCTACCCTACCATCCATCTACCCTGAACCAGGGAGAAAGAGCACAGATAAAGACCATGGTAATAAATATGTCTGCAACAGTGCTATAAGGAAGAGCACATGCAGTACATTAGGAGTTGAGAAATAAGGGAAGATTTGCAAGAAATGAAATTTAAGTTGGGCCCATGGTAGACTGTAACATGTGACCCATGAGGCATTGCAGAAGAGTTAAACAAAAGAATAGAAGCAAAACAGTATAATGTAGGTTTGGGACACAACAAAAGCTTGATTTTGGTTTCAGAATAGGGTACAGGTAAGCAATGTGCTTGATTTACAATGCAAAGTGGTGATCTGCAGTATCATCTTTGGAGAAAGGCTATCTGGATTCAAATTACAGCTTCACCCCTTGTTAGGCTGTCTGAACTTGCGCAAATTAAAGCCCTCTAAACCTCAGTGTCCTCATCTATAAAATAAGGATACTGGTACATATCCCTAGATTTGTTTCAAAGATTACATGACATAATATATGTCAAGCTCTTAAGATGACACCAGGCACATAAAAAGTGCATTAACTGTTATTAGTAACTATTGTTTTTATGTGGGGAAGTAGTGGAAGATAAGCCTGAAAATGAAGGTTGGGCCCATACTGAAGACTGGTGTGAATGCCAAAGAGAAGAGTTTAAATAATGTACTAAAGGAAAGAGAGAGGTAATACTGAAAGTTTTTGAGTCAAGCAATTTTATAATAAGAGCCTACTTCAGAAAGAATGTGTTGGTGGTATTCAGGATGGACTGGAAAAAAGAGACTAGCATTAGTGAATAAATTAAGACAAAAGTCCAAATAAGCAAAGGTACAGGAAGATACCCACAATCCAACACTACCACCTAAAGTGGTGGAATGGAAGTAAATATAAGTATAGACAACAAAGATAATATAGAACTAGCCCTCACATCCTACTACAGAGGCAGTCTGGGGTTACTGAGGCAAATATATTGATCCTCTAAACTTACTGCATCTGCACTAATAAGAGATGCAGTAATGAGATCCTATGGCAATAACTATGTAATCCTACAAATATTAACTGAGTTTGTCCAGTTTTTTCTGCTCTGCAACAAATGTTTGTGATACAGTATTGAATATTAGGTTACATTATTCCCATCCTCAATGCACTCAGAGTCTAGTATGCTATCTAATGGAACATATATTAGTAGCCCAATAAATAGTGAATGGTGAAATGAAGTTTGATCACATCAATGGCATTTCTGAGGTCAAACAGACCATCATTAAAATCTCAGCTACACACTTATTAAATTTGTGATTTGGATGGATTATTTGGTATTCCCAGCCCCAGTTTCCTTATCCAGAAGTAAGAATATGGAGTGTTATAGAGTGACGTAATTGTGGTGAGGATTAAATGAAAGCATACATTTGAAGACTGTTAAGACTAGAATCATATGATCTAAAATATAAATTAAGAATATTTAGGGGCGTTTGGGTGGCCCAGTTGGTTGAACGTCGGACTCTTGATTTTGGCTTAGGTCATGATCTCAGGGTCATGGGATCAAGCCCACATAAGGCTCCATGCTCAGGAGGGAGTGAGCTTGAGATTCTCTCTCTGCCCCTCCCCCCGTGCTCACTCACACACTCTCTTTCTCTCTCTCTCAAATAAATAAATCTTTAAAAAGAAAAGAATAATGTGTTTAAGGAACTAAAAAAAGGGAATTGGAAGCACAGAGGAAAAAAAGACTATTAAAAATATCAAGAACACTTGAAAAAGAATCAAAGAGAAGTGTCAGAAACAGAAAATACAAGTAAAATTTAAAATATATTGGATCAGTTAAACAGACACCTCTGAAGAGGTGATTTATGAACTAAAAAAGACAGAACTGAAGAACTAACTCAGAATGAAGTACACAGAATCAGAGAGAAACAAAATAAAAAGTTAGAAGAGAGAAGATAAGGTGTAAATTCCAACACAAATTTGGTATTCCAGAAAAAATGGGGAAAGCAGAGGAGAGAAAACATTTAGATGAGAACATTTAAGGTTGCTTTAGGATAATAATACTTTGGTTTGAGAAACACAACAAAGACTGCTAGAGAAAAGTCTAAAATCTAAGAAGAAATGTTAAAAAAAAAAGGGGGGTAGGTAACTATGGATAAAAATTTATTCTAAGAGGTAGTGATGATGATGATGTCATCTACTTGTGTGGCTGGAAAAACAACACAGAAGTAAAATACTTGATAAATAATATATTAATTGAGAGTGGGCAGTATATATTGAAGTATCTTTAAGTCCTTGTAATGTTTGTAAAAAGACAGACTTACTTGTTAAATGAAATTGCAGAAATAAATCCAACCTCTTGTTATTCATAATAAATGCAAATGAACTCTGATAAAAAGAAACAAAAAGAATAAAGTTGGATACATCAAGTAACTAACTATAAAACTAAACAAAATCAGGGAAACAAATTTATATAAAACAACACACACCTTAACCACACACCTTAAGGGGAAAAAATCCTAAGGGACAAAAAAGGGATAGTATAAACAGGCTATAGGAGTAAAAGATTAAAACAAGAAAAAAATGTGCTATGGTGAGCGCTGTGAATTGTGTAAGACTGTTGAATCACAGACCTGTACCTCTGAAACAAATAATACATTATATGTTTAAAAAAAAAAAAAAAAAGATAGTAGGAAGGGAAAAATGAAGGGGGGGGAATCAAAGGGGGAGACGAACCATGAGAGACTATGAACTCTGAGAAACAAACTGAGGGTTCTAGAGGGGAGGGGGGTAGGGGAATGGGTTAGCCTGGTGATGGGTATTAAAGAGGGCACATACTGAATGGAGCACTGGGTGTTATACGCAAACAATGAATCATGGAATGCTACATCAAAAACTAATGATGTAATGTATGGTGATTAACATAACATAATAAAATTTAAAAAAAAATAAAAAAATAAAACAAGAAAGGGCGCCTGGGTGGCTCAGTCGTTAAGCGTCTGCCTTCGGCTCAGGTCATGGTCCCAGGGTCCTGGGATCGAGCCCCACATCGGGCTCCCTGCACCGTGGGAAGCCTGCTTCTCCCTCTCCCACTCCCCCTGCTTGTGTTCCCTCTCTCGCTGTGTCTCTCTCTGTCAAATAAATAAAATCTTTAAAAAAAAATAAAATAAAAAAGAATAAAACAAGAAAAAAGTCATGAAGGAATAACAGAAGGAAAGAAATAATAAAGATAAGGATAGAAATCAATGAAATAGAGGGGTGCCCGGCTGGCTCAGTTGGGGGAGCATGCGACTCTTGATCTCAGGGTTGTGAGTTCGAGCCCCACATTGGGTAGAGAGATTACTTAAAAATAAAATCTTAAAAAAAAAAAGAGAGATCAATGAAATAGAGATGGTTGGTAAAGCCAAAAGCTAGTAAGTTAACAAACCTCTGGAAAGACAAATCAAGAAAAAGAATTAAAAATGTGTATATTAGAATTAAAGTGGGTAATTTACAATATGACAGTATTTAAAAATTTTTAAATGCTGTGGAAAACTATAGGGTAACAAATTGAAACCTAGACAAAAAATATATATTTTGGAAATATATAAAATATCAAAATAGGAAAGTTGAGCAGACCAACAGCCATCATATAACTTAAAAGTGGTAATTATGGCAGTTTATTTTATTTATTTATTTTTTTAAGTAGGCTTCACAACCCTGAGATCAGGAGTTCCAATGCTCTACTGACTGAGCCAGGCAGGCACCCCTATGGCAGTTTATTTTAAGTTAAGCTAAATATGATGTGTTAAGCTAGAAATAAGAGTCCCAGAATCATCTTCCCTGAATAGTTGAGTTAAAGCTGGCCAAAAGAGAAATGTGTAAAAGATTTGGAAGGCAGAAATGAAGCAGCTGCCATTACTCTCTGAAGGTTGTCATAGTCAGATGTGGTGACAGACTAGTGGTATGCTGGAACCAGCCTGTGCCAGTTCACAGGAGCTGATTATGCATATTTCTTCACAACTTCAAATATGAAGACTTCATATTGGTAGCTTTAAATCAAACATGGTGGCAATATTTACACCACTGAAATTGGCAAACACTTAAATCAGTAAGCTCCCCCTCCTTTGCCCCAGCCTGTTGTTAAATATTTTCAGCACAACACTGTAACAGACAGAAAAGTGTCAATGGGTTCCCTGCTAATCGAGAGTAACCCCTCAGCCCACTGTCTGATGCTTTGAAAGCAATGATGAACTCATTCATGAAATTCTAGGAAGTAAATACCCTGTAGTGTGATTATAGGATCGTAAAGTAGTTCTATTTTTAACCTTCTGAGGAACCTCCATACTGTTTTACACAGTGGCTGAAACTAATAGAACACGGTTGTTAACTATACTGGAATCAAAATAAAAAACTTATAAAAAAAAGAAAAGAAATTCTAGACAGTATAAAAAGAACGTAAACTCCCTGATTATACTGCAAAGCTAAGTATTAACCTAAAACCCAATCTGGATACAAGAAATGACATTATAGGATCATTTCAACATATAAACATAGATCCTAAAATCCTAAATAAAATATAAACTAACTACTCTATATCATGACCAAACAGGGTTTATCACAGGAATGTAGCAACTATAACATCAAAAGATCTAATCACCATAATGTACATTAATGGACTAAAACAGAAAAAAAGACCTGATCATTTCAATAGATGCAGAAGAGGCATTACACAAATCTCAATAGATCATTAAAAAGGAAAAAAAAAATTTAGTAAAACAGAAACAGAAGAGGCCTTTCTTAACTTGATATATATCTGCCCAAATTCCACAGAAAACACATAATCAATGGCACAAGTTTAGACATATTCCCTATAATATCAGAAACACTGTCACTCTTAAACATATATTAAAGGCCATAAACCATAAAAAAGCCATAAGTCAATGTCATAAGCCAAAGAAAAGAAACAGAAGTATGAGGACTTTAAAGAAAATCAAAATGCTATTTTTTACAAATAATATTATCTCTTGCATTGCCAACCCAAGAAAATCAACAAAATACTTTTATAACTAAGAGTTGAGAAAAGGTTGCAAATAAAATATTACCATGAAAATACAGATAGGTCTGTAACAATAACTAACTAATGTAAAGAAAACAAGATACTAGCAACAGCCTTTACAAAGTACCTATCAAATATCTAGGCATTACCCTAAAGTAAAAGGACATTTGCAGGAAAAAATAACAACTCTATTAAAAATGTTTAAAACTGAGTAAAGGGCGCCTGGGTGGCTCAGTCGTTAAGCGTCTGCCTTCGGCTCAGGTCATGTCCCAGGGTCCTGGGATCGAGCCCCACATCGGGCTCCCTGCTCCGCGGGAAGCCTGCTTCTCCCTCTCCCGCTCCCGCTCCCCCTGCTTGTGTTCCCTCTCTCACTGTGTCTCTGTCAAATAAATAAATAAAATCTTTAAAAGAAAAAAAAAAAAACCTGAGTAAAAAGTCATATTATGTTCATGGATGAAACAAATAGTTAAAAGATACCAACTGTCCCCCAGACTACTATACAAATTTCATGTCATGCCAAGAAATACTGAGTAAAACTGAATGCAATTTGTTAGGTGCTTTCTATAATTTATAATGAAAAACAGAATCGTAAGTAGGTAGGACAATTTAGAAAAATAAGAAAAAAATGGAGGACTTGCTCTAGCAAATATTATAAAGCCAAAGAGATAAAGATAAATGACAGAGAGATGAGACAGATAGATACGCAGAGAGACAGACAGACAGTAATTAATGAGTGCAAGAACAGACAATTAGACCATTGGAAAAGAATAGAGGAGCTTTGTAATAGATATCATAAATTAGTAGGTTTGGGATGCATTCTGGGGTAAATTGTATGGGACAGTGCCTCAGTGTAAAGAGACAAGAGCAATGCAAAAATATAAAGCTAAAGAAAAAAGATGTAGGATTTGGTATTTGAGACCGTGGGGGTAGAGAAGGAAATCATTTTTTAAAATAGTCAAAATTTCATGCCATAAGAAAAAAATTAATTTTAATGTAAATTTCATAAAATATTCCTGTTCAATGAAGAATTTCACAAATTATGAATGACAGATTGAGGGAAGGTATTCCCAATAAAGACAGTCAAGGATTAATTATAATAATGTACAGGGAATCCCTATAAATCATCCCCCCCAAAACTGGAAATCTATAGGTAAAATGGACAAGACTATGAATAAAATTTATAAAAAGGAAAACATTTAACGGCTAATAAGCATACGATGTTTGACCTCATTAATAATCAGAGAAATGCAAATTAAAAGGATGAGATGACACTTCAGCTACATTTGAATAGTAAAATTTAAAAGATCAGATAATACCAATTGGTAAAAGCCTCATGAACTGTTGGTGGAAGAACATGAGGTATGAATACATCCTGACACCCAACACTTGTCCTCAAGCGAACACCTACAGAGATAATTGTTGAAGCATTGTTTCTCATACCAAGATGGCAGAGGCCTCTAAGGTTTCCATCAATAAAAGAATGGGTAAATGAAATGTAATAAATGTGTATGATGGAAACAAAAAAACAATATACTTTAATAACAAAATATTTTTTAAATGTTGAAGGGGAAAATTAGGAGTGCACTGTATAGCATAACACCATCTACATAAACTAGAAACACACACACACACACACAAATAGCAGCATGTTTGTTATGGAATATGAACATAAGATTAAAAAGGCATACGTTAGGGGCACCTGGGTGGCTCAGATGGTTAAGCATCTGCCTTCGGCTCAGGTCATAATCTCCAGGTCCTGGGATCGAGCCCCACATCGGGCTCCCCGCTCAGCGGGGAGTCTGCTTCTCCCTCTCACTCTGCCTCTCCCTCTGCTTGTGCTCTCTCTGTCTCTCAAATGAATTTAAATAAAATCTTTTTTTAAAAAGGCATATGTTAAATTCAAAAAAAATGGGTGCTTATAGACACAGTGAAATGATTGTAAGTAATGAAGATAAAGGGGGGAAATCACAAAAGAAGACAAAAGATATTAAGTAGTGATGAGATTGCCATGAATGATTAAGATTAACTCAATTCTTGCACCTGAAGTTCACACTAAGAAAAACAAAATGATCTATGGGCCTCATCCTCAGGCACATATCCACATATTAGAAATGACCATCTGCATCCTATAACTAAATGCCAACTGACAGATTCCATTCCACCCAACTGATTTCCAGGTTGGACATTCTTAGGCCCAAATGATAAACTTGCACATCTAAACAGAAGGGGAGAATGTTATTTCTCCCTTCTCCCCCACCCACCACATGCAAAAGAAGAACTGATAGTGGCTTAGAAAAAAGCTGCCATCTCTAAATAGTACGCAGTTTTTCAAATCATGATTTTATTATCTCTCTACTTCTGCAAACTCCCAAATCTCCAAAGAGGAATAGCTCACAGATACCAGATTCATTCAGGGGATAAGCCTAAAATAGAAGTAAAATAAGGCACAGTTTGTCTAGAGACTTCTCCTTAGAAAACATAAACTACTCTATGCAATTATGTTGAGAATTAAAAACTGCTACAGATGGCTTACTAAGACTATTTATACCCTAAAACCATTATATGCAATTCTGTCATTAATTGCTAAAATCCCATTGATTTTAATCTACAAAAGTAATAAATCCAACATACCATAATTGCTTGTATTTTTAAGCCCTAAGACATTAGACTTTTTTTTTTTTTAAAGATTTTATTTATTTATTTGACATAGAGAGACAGCGAGAGAGGGAACACAAGCAGGGGGAATGGGAGAAGGAGAAGCAATCTCCTGCTGAGCAGGCAGCCCGATGCAGGGCTCGATCCCAGGACCCTGGGATCATGACCTGAGCTGAAGGCAGATGCTTAACGACTGAGCCATTCAGGCGCCCCGAGATTAGACATTTTAAATCTTGTCTCTGCCCTTAACTAGGGAATTTAAATATCAGAAAATAAATTTGAAGCTTCTGCTTTCGTGATGAAAACATAAATTTTGTCAGGAAAAACATAAAAATAGATGAATTCAGTTTGCACTACTTACCTCACTATAGGGTTTCCATAAAAACAGAGAAAGCAAAACATTAATACAATTTAACACCCTTGACTCAGAGCAAGATCAAACATGGTACTCAGGTCAAATAATATTTCAATCTTGCTATACTTTAGAACACATTTTCTTAATTGTGATTATAGTTACATATATTTTATTGTACTTGTTTTAAAATATTTTCATAAAATTATTCTCAAATATACAGTCACAACAATGTAAATAACTTTTAGTAGGTTTTATTTTTATAATTTAACACTAGTCAAACAAAAGTCTTGAAAGGGTTCTAGAACACACTATATACTTAATGTTAAAGGATATGTGAAAAATTGGGGATTGAGGGGCGCCTGGGTGGCTCAGTCGGTTAAGCATCTGGCTTGGGCTCAGGTCATGGTCCCAGGGTCCTGGGATCGAGCCCCACATCAGGCTCCCTGTTCAGTGGGAAGCCTTCTTCTCCCTCTCCCACTCCCCCTCTGCTTGTGTTCCCTCTCTCGCTGTCTCTCTCTCTCAGATAAATAAATAAAAATCTTAAAAAAAAAAAAAAAAAAGAATGGGGACGGAGAAGAGCTAAACATTTTTAATGCTAAATTATCCTAAAATATGTTATTTCCATATATTTATATGTATAATTTTGAAAATCAAATAGAGAAACAAAAATCCAGATTATAGTTGTGTCTGGGAAGTAAGATTACATGAGCTATCTTATTTTCTCCTTCATACTTTTATATATTTTTGCAATTCTCTTCCATGGGAATATACTTTTTTACTCAGAGGGAGAAAAAACCTTAAAAGCAAAACAAAAGGACTTCAACTACTAACATCAGACCACTTAAAATTCTAGATAAAATATTTTTTTAAAAAAAGATTGCTTTTTAAATCTTTCACCTTTTACTAAAAAAAAAAAAGATCGCTTTTTAAAACTTATGACTAAGAATTTTTTTAAAAGAAAATAGGGACACCTGGGTGGCTCAGTCGGTTAAGCATCTGCCTTTGGCTCAGGTCATGCATGATCCCAGCTCTGTCATGGGATCAAGCCCTATGTCCAGCTCTGTCAAATAAATAAATAAAATCTAAAAAAAAAAAAATTAATAAACATTTGTTCCCATTGAGATTATCATGTCACCAGTCTTACTGGAAGTCTTACTGTCCTCGTACCTAACTTTGTCAGGCACATTAATTTCTACAAATCTGGTAGATGTGAAATGGTATTAAGTCTTAGATTTAATTTGAATATCTCTAATTAGTTTTAACATCATTTTATATATTTACTGACCAGTCATGTTTGCACTTAAGTGAATTGCTTATTTTTATCTTTGCCCATTACTTGATTGGGTTGGCTTCTTTGATTCACAGGAGTTTTAAAATATTCTGGATACTAATATTTTCTCATTTTATATTTCAAATATCTTTTTGTTGGTTATAATTTTTCTTATCACTCTGATGCATCTTAGAAGAAAGGGAGCTCATAATTTTAATGTAGTCAAATTCATTCATCTTTTCACTTGTAATTTTTATTTCTATGATTTGTTTAAAAAATCCTTTTCTACCCAGAAAACACAGAACTATTTTCTGGTATTTTTCCCCCAGAAGGTGTTTAATGTTTTGTCTTTAACATTTAAGATGTAACATTTAAATGTCTTTAACATTTAAGTTTTTAGAGATGCCTGGGTGGGTCAGTCGGTTACGTGTCTGCCTTTGGCTCGGGTCATGATCCCAGGGTCCTGGGATTGAGCCCTGCATCAGGCTCCATGCGCAGTGGGGAGTCTGCTTGTCCCTCTGCCTCTCCCCGCCGGCTTGTGCACTCACTCACTCTCTCTCTCTCTCTCTCTCACCCATTCTCTCTCTCAAATAAATAAATAAAATCTTAAAAAAAAATGTAAGTTTTTAATTCATATTAAAATTATATATACACATACCTACATACGTTTTGTTGTGGTATAATTCACATAAAAGAAAATATACCCATTTAAAGTATGCAGTTTGGGTTTTGACAAAAGTGTACACTTATTTAACCACCACCATAATCAAGATGTAGAACATTTTCATCACCTCACAAAATTCCCTTGTGTCTCTTTGCTCTTAGTCCCTCCAGCTCAACCACAGATCTGTCCTATAACTAGAGATTAGTTTTATCTTTTCTAGAATCTCCTATAAATGGAACCATACAGTATGTATGATTTTGCATCTGGCTTCTTTCATGCAGCAAAATGTATCTGAGATTTATCTGTGTTGTTGCATGTAGCAGTAGTTGGTTTCTTTTTTTCTTTTCTGCTGAGTCCTATTCCCTTCTGTTGTGTGGATATTCTACAATGTGGGTATCTACTTACCTGATGATGAACTGTTTCCAGTTTTCTGACCATTGTGGATAAAGCTGCTATGAACATTTGTATTTAAGTCATTTTGTGGACATATGTTTATCTTAGGAAAATATCTAGGAGAGGTAAATTTATGTTTAACTTTACAAAAACTGCCAAACGGTTTTCAAAGTAGTTGTATATTTTTGTGTTACCACCAGCCACGTATGAGAATTCCAGTTACTTCACATTCTCATCAACACTTGGTATTGCCAGTCTTATTAATTTTAGGTATTTGTATATGTGTATAGTAACATATTGAATAAGATAATTGAATTAGGTAAAAAATTTCCTTATTAAGGTAAAAAATTTCCTTATTAAATGCAGTGATAGTTCTGTCATGTTCTGAGATGATACTAAAATTCCTTAAAAACTGGTGTGAGGGGCGCCTGGGTGGCTCAGTCGTTAAGCATCTGCCTTTGGCTCAGGTCATGATCCCAGGATCCTGGGATCGAGCGCCACATCAGGCTCCCTGCTCAGCAGGAAGCCTGCTTCCTGCTTCTCCCTCTGCCTGCCGCTCCCCCCGCTTGTGTTCCCTCTCTCGCTGTGTCTCTGTCTGTCAAATAAATAAATAAAATCTTAAAAAATATAAAACTGGTGTGAAAAATGGGCACTCTACTTTTTTTAGAGCTTGCACTAAAATATTAAAGTTTAACATGTATATTTAACTTTATGCTTTGTTAATCAGTATTTTAATAAGCTTCCCTTGGAATTTGGAAGGCGATCAGTTATCCAACCCTACCTTACTCTCCTCTTGTCCAGTATCTTATTTGTTTTCTTTAAAAATATATATATATATTTATTTATCTGAAAGAGAGAGACAAAGAGCACAAGCAGGGGGAGGAGCAGAGAGAGAAGCAGGCTCCCTGCTAAGAAGGGAACCCCAATGCGGGGTTTGATCCCAGGACCCCAGCATCATGACCTGAGCTGAAGGCAGACACCTGACTGAGCCACCCAGGCACCCCAAAAAGTGTTTATAAAACTATTTAGCATTACCTAGTAAAGTTGAGTATGTCCATACCCTATGACTTAGCAGTTCTACTCCCAGGAGTAAAATATTTTAAATAATTAACACAACCTAGGTAATTTGGCTACACTAAATTTACTTTAAAACAGTAGTTCTCGGGCGCCTGGGTGGCTCAGTTGGTTAAGCAACTGCCTTCGGCTCAGGTCATGATCCTGGAGTCCCGGGATCGAGTCCCACATCGGGCTCCCTGCTCAGCAGGGAGTCTGCTTCTCCCTCTGACCCTCCTCCCTCTCATGCTCTCTGTCTCTCATTCTCTCTCTCGCAAATAAATAAAATCTTAAAAAAAAAAAAAATTGCTAAAACAGTAGTTCTCAAATCTTAGCATGCATCAGAATCCCTTGGGAAATTCGTAAAGCACAGACAGATCCCTGGGCTCATCCCAGAGTTTCTGATCCAGCAGATCATCTAGGGATGGAGCCCTAGAATTCACATTTCAAACCAGATTTCAGGTGATGCAGATGCTACTGATCTGAGAACCACACTTTGAGAACCACTGCTCTAAAGTAATGTGCTGTCCCAGATTTATACCTTGAATTGGCATGTAACAACAACAACAAAAAATCTTCTTTCCCTTGAAAGAGCTCTTGTGATATTTCATGGAGAAGCATTATCTTTGAGAAACAAAAACAAAATTGAAGAAATAGTGACACAAGTTTACTCCAAAAAGTAGTGTATCTAAAGAACTGGCAGGATCTTTGATTTTAACATACAGTAGACACTCCAGGTTAAGTTACTTGCTTTACAGTCTTAGAATCTGAATATTAATGACACTAATACTGTATCAGCCTTAACAAACTAATCAATCATTTTCTAATTGGGAGTTTTTTCTGTCAACATTTCTAGTTTTTTACTAATCTGTATATGGCATTTTATAGAATATTTAGTAAATTATGCAAGAGATCTAATTATACCTATTTTTCAGGAGACAAATGAGTAAACCATGGACTTAAATAGCAAGAAATGAACATCTGATTTTAACTTACTTGCTCTCAATGACAGGAAAAAGAAGAAAATTCCAATTACAGATTACATTCACAAAATATAGTACAGACTGACAACTAAACAATTTATTTCAAAACAATTGTTTTGCAATTCCCAAAGATATTTCCCCTGGGATTTTCCATGACAGCTTTAAAATCATAAAATTATATAAAAATTGTACAAGACATAATGTGAACCAGATTTGTCATTTTAAATTACGGCATCATCAAGCAATTTAATAGAACCTAATAACCTTCCATGACTCATAAAACAAGATACATAATTATTCAAAGAGGTTTGAGATTTTTTTTATGAAGAATGATTTTATCAGAAACAAAAACCTCATACATATGAGCTTTTTATGTGTCTGAATATGAATAAACTCATTCATACAGGTTGCTAATAACCAGTCAATTAAAAATTAATGTAATAATTATCACCTAAACCTAATTTCCACTAAAAAGATAAATATAATTATACAAGGTTCCATGAACAAACAGTAATTGCAATAATTGTTAATAGTGTAATAACTGAGAAAATTACTATACGTGAATAAATCAATGAGAGATAAACCTGAATAAGTATATGAGAATGCATAAACAGATAACAGGAAGGAAGCAAAACTTGACAAGGAAATTCAAGGAATTGTTTAGTCAATGACTAAACCTACCAAAGTTGTTAGTGAATAAAATCCTATTGTCAAAAGCCAAGATATGCCCCCAGCTATATAACCATGAACAGGTCAACTCACTCCTCAAAGCTGACGTTTTCATATCATAAAATGGAAACAACTGACAAGGCTGGCTCATCCAGATGCAAGGCTGACGTACTCCATAAAGGGGTTCAGTTTAGAGGGGCTTTCTTTTTCTACTTCACACAAAGGCACCGTATAGACTAGCAGCAGTCCTGTTGATAGAGCCTATCCCATCCTGTTGTTTCAAGAATTAAACTATGTATGTCAAATATATATGAGGTTAAAAACAGTTAAATATGTCAAATAGTATAGTAACTAGCACATGGAAACACTTAATAAACATTACCTATCACTATAATGTCAGCTTTCATTAAGATCTCAGGATCAGGATTATGAAAATATCATCAAGGACAGAAGGATTTTAAGACTGCCAGTTAAAAAACTGTACTCTACCTGGATCCATTAAGAAGAAACATCTCAACTTTTTGGAGTGATGTAAAGATTCTGTGTCATGATTATGGTGTTCATTACATGACTGTACACACTGTCAAAATTTAATTTGCACCCTTAAATTTGCTAAATTATAACTCAATAAAGCTGATTTTTAAAAATAAAATAACCCTGGGCGCCTGAGTGGCTCAGTTGGTTAAGCGACTGCCTTTGGCTCAGGTCATGATCCTGGAGTCCCGGGATGGAGTCCTTCATCGGACTCCCTTCTCAGCGGGGAGTCTGCTTCTTCCTCTGACCCTCCCCCCTCTCAGGCTCTCTCTCTCTCTCATTCTCTCTCTCCCAAATACATAAATCTAAAAAAAATAAAATAAAATAAGGGGTGCCTGGGTGGCACAGTCAGTTAAGCATCGGACTCTTGGTTTCGGTTCAGGTCGTGATCCGATCCAAGATGGTGGGATCAAGCCCCTCATGGGGCTTCGTGCTCGGCATGGAGTCTGCATGAGACTCTCTCTCCCTCTCCCTCTGTCCCTCCTACTCGTGCTCTCTCTGTCTAAAATAAATAAATAAATCTTTAAAAATAAATAAATATTTAAAAAATAAACTAAATGTTCTAGAGTTCCTGAGTGTTTTGTGCCAAACAAAAAGCCAGGAGAACATAAGGCGATCTGTCTCCCTTGCCATTCTGGCAGATCCTCCACTTCCTACCTTGAACGTGGTCAGGACTTTATTTCTGTACATTTGGCAGCCATTTGTGACCAGGAGGTAATATGCCTCAGAAAGGAACTGGGGAATTATAGAGAAGATGCAAAAAAGATATAAAGCCCCTTTACTGACATCAATGAGCTATCAAAGCAGCCTCTCTGTGTACTTTTGTTAATGCAATAGGCATGCTGTTAAAATTTGAATATTCTGTGACTTGCAGAACAAAGCATTTTTACAAGTACCAAACTCAGAAGGAAAAATTATGTAGGGAATATCAGGTGATACAATGAACATAGTCTTCAAATACAGATTAGTGGATATTTGCTGTTGTGTCTTCCTAGTACCCTTCCCTTCTTGCAGAAACAACATGCTTTGGCAGACTTGGTCCTCTTCCACTGGGCCAATGCCCTCACCACTGTGTAAATTAACCATTCAAACAAAGCTTTTGTATCATCCAATTCAACTAGTTGATTGTTTTTACTGTACTGTAAGTTAATAGTTTATCTTAGTCCCTCAAAGATAGCGTTTTTTATTACTTGGAGAAATAAAAGGAATTTCCCTGGGTCATTCCCTCCCAACTAGAGCTGAAGCAGGCCCCCCATCATACAAGTCTAACTAAAGCTGCCTCCTCATGAACTTTTCAGCACTTCACTACCTATGAACTATGTGTGCAGAGCTGTATATGTATGTGAAAGTCGGTCTGAATGCTGATATTGGCATGACAGCTAATGATTAAAGTCTGAGACATAACTTGTTTTAAACAATGTGTAATTTCAAGTTAAAATAAATAATACCATGGACAATTTCTAGTGGAAACTTCATATTTACCTTTCCACTTACCTCAAATTCTTCCCATCATTCAGGATGTACCTTGAGCCTCCTTTTTAAGGGAGTTGTCTCAAACTCTGACAACCCATATGGATTTTCCCTTCTCTTAAACTCTACATATATATCTGAGCTACACACGTTAGTATTTTGATCATTTCACAATTAATTTTATTTCCCAATCTCATTTCCAAATATAGCATGAAACACCTGACATATAGTAGAGTCTTGGTAAATACTTTTAAACTATCACCCTATCATCTACCTAGATAATGGATAGCATGGTAAACACAGAATGTTAAATTTATATTTAGTACTTAAATAAATATACCAAATACTAAATTAATAGCTTCTTTAAAATCTTTCTTTTTAAATTAAAATATCAAGTCTTAGAAATAACATAGTTTAAAACTTGTAAAATATTGATCTTCCAAATAAACCAATGGGGTTTCTCCAGGGCCTATGACTAACATATTAAAAATAGACCTTTATGCATTTTAAGTATTCAAAGAATTTTTTTAGTTCTGATTTCTCACATATGCTTTGAGAGACACATGAGACAGAGATTATTAAGCCCTACGACATGAGAAGAAACTAAAGCCACATGAATAATAACTGGGCTTTCCTAAATCTCAGCTCTCTACCTATCTCTCTAGAGACAGAGCTATAGAAATAGGATTATCTCATCATCCTAAGAAGGGTCATATTCTCAATAAAACACAAGGGATATAAAACTGTTAGCTGCTAATAAGTTGAAATCAACCTAATGGGTTACATAGTATGTCCCTTAAATACTTTCAGTTCTTAAAAACCTATTTTTTATCACAAAATGTGATTAAAATAGTGTGTGAATAGACATGGAAAATAGAAAACCAATTCTATATATTTAAGGTAATAACAATGATACATTCAGAAATAAAGCCACAAATTTCTATACTGAAGATCCTATTATCAATTAAACTGTTAAAACTTTAATGTTATAGGACATACATGCCCATCAGCATTACTGGAGAAAACTGTGAAATGTAGGTGATGTGTTCCAGTACAAATACCTCCTATCCTCCTCATCTGGAACAATTACTGTTCAAACATAAAACTAACAGCCCCCAAAATGCCTATATCAAGTCTTAGCTCCTCCTTAAATCCTAAACATCATTTCAACCACCTCAGCATTTATCCATAACTAATCTATGTTCTTCTCACTAGTCTTAGAACTACCATTATTTTCTAAAAAGACTAAAGCTTTTTTCTCTCTTCCCACTGACACCTTCTCTTCCAACCTAAAGTTGTTTCTTAATCTACCTACCATGAGCCCCATCACTCAAGTCTACTTTTGCTTTCTGCCTCCCTTCGTCTCTTCACCATCCAAAAGCTTGAAAGAATAGCTCATACTTGACCCTACCACTTAATCCACAGCAATGTATGGCAAACTATCATGCCCAAACCACTCCCCTGAAGGTTTTTAATGACCACTTCATCACAAAGAATCCTAAATCTATTTCTCAAACCTCCTTCTCTTCAATCCCTATGCAGCCATTCATAGTCTTGATAACTTAACTTCCATAACTCTCTTATCTCATGAGACCATTATTTTCCTGTGTGTCTGATTCAATGCAGGTCCTCCTGCAGCTCCTTCACTAAATGTGAGTTCCTGATGCTCTTCTCTGATCTCTTCACTTCTCCACCTACCCTCTTTCCATTTCTTGATATTTTAATCCAGTCTGATAGCTTTAAATACCATCACATGCAGAAAACTCTCTGATCCATATCTCACTTCTCTCTTCCCAGCCCATACTCCTCTATCATATTCTAGTCTCTTTCCTGATCTATTCAACTTTCATTCAGTCACTGTGTACTATGGTAAGTAAAAGTATACTCTGAGAGATATATACAACCATGTTTCTGCTTCCAAAAATCTCTATTAACATAACTACAGAATACCTTTTTTTGATAAATACCAAACATGTCAACTTGGTAAGTCTAAAGATGAAACCATCTTCCTATTGCCCCGACCTGTCACCTTTCTCTTCTCCCTCTTTCTGGACTCATCACTTTGGTTAATGACACTGCTCTTCTTGCTAGTTTAGACTTTGCAAAACAATTTCCTCTCCTTTGCTTCCTACTAATACTTAGTTTTGGAATCCACTCCTCTACTCTACTCCCACTAGAGAATGATTCAGGTCATCACTATTTCAGGGAGACAGTGCAGAACAGACGTTAAAAGTCTAGGCACTGCAATCAAAATGCCCAAATTCCTCACCTGACAGAGGAGCACAGCAGGAAAGCAGCAGCAATGAGGAACCCACAGGAAGAGAAGGAGCAACATTCATGGCCAGTCTCTTGAAGCTTAGGACAAAGAGAAAAATGACAGGTAGAGATAATTCTTATCAAATAAGGGCTCTGATGGGCACTAAGAAGAGTACATAATCATTAGTTATCAGAGTACTCACCAGTGAAAAGGCAGGGAGTAAGGGAGGAAGAGAAAGAAGGGAGGGCACCTACTCCAATGACTGAGGCTCAAAGTGATACTAAGTTTCATTATCTTTTTTTTATTAGTATGCACAATATTTGCCTTGCACCATAATTTCTCTTCCCAGTACCTAGCCCATACATAAGTATTTAAACATCAGTTGAGTGAAAATTAGCAAACAGCAACCATTTATTAAGCACCTATCGAACACTAAACAGAAAAAGTCACTTCACATATATTAGAAATTATGTCATGCTACTAAGATTATAAAAATGAGGCTCCAGTGACTGAAATATCTTGCCCAGCATCCCACACTTTGTAAATGACTGAGTGAGAATTAATACCCAAGTCTATCCAACATGAAAGCTGTTTTCTTTCCACTGCATCATACTTAATTCTTTGAAGATATTAAAAAGTATTCTGAACGTCCTCTAAGGCCTTTGACTATAATTTAATGTTTGCATGACATTTCATCATAAAAAGTAGAATCCCTCTTGAAATACATAAAAGTAAAGCTATTGCGTGGAAAGAAAGGGTTAAATTTAAGTCATTTTTACTCATTTTATTTGTAGAAAAAAAAATGGGGAAAGAGTTGTATGAGTAAGTAAAAAGAGGGTCAGAAGATAGTGCAAGACTGAGAATATCTAAGATTCCTAACTCAACATACTTTACAATTTTGCCAAGGCCGGCCCTGAATTATCACCTCCACGTATCCTAGAAATAAGACCTATCTCAAAGAACAAGTCTTCATTAAATACAGACGAACAGAAAAGAGAATATGTGAGAATGGAATAACCCAAGTCCTACTTGCCCAAGGCAAAAACTTGGGAGAAAAACAATGTGAGACCATTTTTTTTTCTCTGACCTGTGACATAATTCTGGATGCATGCATTTTGGCTCCTAAAAATTTAAGATCAATATGTTGGATCTTACCATTTTAAGTAGTGATGGTGAATTGCTCATACCAGCAACCCCCTTCATCTCCAATACTTCATGTAGAAAACAACACTAAAGCACAGTGGTTCTCTTTGGACTAAAGCCCTACCATGTCCTAACTCCGCATTCTAGCAAGTAACTTATTCTCTCTGTATCTTAATTTTATTCTCTGTAAAATGTGGATAATAATAGGATTATTATTACTGAATGATTTGTTAACTGTAGTCAAAGAAGAGGGTTTAGCACATGGTAAGCATTCAATAAATATTAACTTCATTTTCCCCACCCCTGGAAAGGTTAGTCTCCTTTTTTGTTTTGCTTTGTTTTGTTTTAGGGAGGAGGGGGCAGAGGGAGAGATAGAGTCTTAACCAGGCTCTGTGCCCAGCGTGAAGCCCAACATGGGGCCTGATCTCACAGCCCTGAGATCATGACCTGAGCCAAAATCAAAAGTTGGACACTTAACCAATTGAGCCATCCAGGTGCCCCACATTCGTCTCTTTTATACACTGCTCTATCCCTTCGAGCCTGTGAAATGTCTGTCATAGAGGACATATCAATAAATTTGTCAGTGAGTGAAGTTTTAAAAAAAGAAAATAAAAAGTTGAATGAACAAGTCAGTCAAGTAATCCTACTATTACTCTACCAGATTACTGAGTACTGCTTTAAAGTCCTCTGGGGTAACAGTCCTCTGTTCCATAACTAGAAGTGTTTAAGGCAACTTCAGCCCACCTCCTCATTTATCTTCTTGGTACTTAATATCTCCCATCTGTTCATCAAGTTTGTGGTATCAGTTCTGATCTCTAGGGAAAGAAAAGAAAGAAAACACCTCTTTCATTTGGGGCTCTGACTTTTATGAGAACGCTGCAGGTACTAAAATAATAATAATTAATGGAGATAAGTCATCATCATTACTTGCATTATGAATCCTTCTATCCCTGACTGGCCAGGTGTTTGATGGGCAGTCACTTCACTGCTCAAAACCCCACTGCCTGGAAACTCCTACAATGAATGCAAATATGTCTCCACCTGCCTCCTGGGGTAATAGGGAAAGCAATTAACAAATGTTCACAAAGTACTTGGAAAGAGATAAGGGCACCATATAAATGTTACAGATTATTGCATCATGAAGCTTAAAATCATAATCAACTCTAAAAGGGGTTAATTGGAAAAGTAACAAAAAGTCTCTCAAAAAAAGCCTCCTTTCAGAAGAATTTCAAAAAGGTATCCCCTTCCTGTGGTTGAGAAATCACCTTCTGACCGTTTGCCCCTCACCCACATCCTTTACAGAAGAAGAATAAGAAGCTACTTAGTTGTGACTGGGGGTTGGGGGGATATTAATAAAACCAAAACTAAACACAGAATCACTTCCAATTCAGAATTAAGCAAGAGATACAATTTGAGAGGCCTGGCTTTAACCCAGGTTACAATTCTAGGGTACTGCAAACATAATTTTTATGCAAGTCACAAACTGCACAGCACAGAAGGCAGTGTGCACAAAAGTGGAGAGAACACATAATCTGGCTCTGATTGCTCCCAAATTTATACCTCCAACCTGAGCCACGCATTCCCAGTATCTTGCTTATCATCTCTATTGGATATCTAATGGGCAAGAATCTCAAACCCGATATATACAAAACCAAGCTCCTGATCCTCCCCCAAAACCTGCACCCTTGCCAGCCACCATCCTCCCACTCTCTGCAAATAGCAACTTTATCCTTCCAATTGCTCCAGCCAAAAACCCTGGACTCATCCACAACTCTTCACATTATCTTACACCCCTCATTCATCCCAACAGTAAAACCTGTTGGCTCTAATTTCAAAACATCAAGAATCAGACAACTTTACACTGCCTTTACAGCTACTGCTCTAGTCCAAACCACCATCTCCTCTTGCCTGAATTACTGAAACGGTCTCCTAATTGGTCTAGACTCTACTTCCTCCCTTGCTCTCCTTTAGTGTGTTCTTGTGAGGTCAAATCACAATATTCCTGTGGTCACAATTCTGAAATAACTCCTCCCTTGATTCCAACTAAAAGCCAAAGGGTCTTTATAATGGATTATAACAATCTATGTGATCTGGTTCCCTAATCTTCTCTCAGCGTATCTCCTATAACTCTTCCTTCCTCTCCCCTTACTCTAGCTACAATGGTTTCCCTACTGCTCCTAGACCATGCTAAGTATGCACGTGCGTCAGGGCCTTTGCACTTGCTGCTCTCACCTACTCAGACACTCACATTGGCTTGCTCTCTCACCTCCTTCCCCTCTATACTCAAAAGTTACCAGCTCAGTGAGAATTTTCCCAAGCCAATCTTTTTTCTTTCTAAAATTGTAAGCCTCACCCCCACCCTGACTGTCCCTTTATCCCTTCTCTGCAATTCTTCTTAGTATCTATCACCATCTGGCATTATTTGTTTATGGACTGTCTAACACCTCTTCCCATCTGAATGTACTCTACATGATGGCAGCAATTTCTGCCTATTTCTTTTCTCTTTTTATTTACTACTGTTTCTCCATCCCCTAAAACAGTGTGTGACATATAACAATGCTGAATACATATTTGTTAATTTTTTCCCATTTTATTGGTCCTTGAAATCCTAGGTGTCAGATTTATTGCACTAATAATCTTTTCTAAAGAACCACTTGGTACCATCAAGTAAAGATCCCAGGAACATGGTCAACTTTCTCAAATTCCTAATTATACAATTTCTGGGCATGGAGATACTAAAGGGTAATGCTGGAATTTGATTCTTTCCATAGTTATTAATATTGAACACTAGCCCTCTAATCATAAAATGCAAGGCTGGTTTTTACTCATGTATCAGGCTGGAGGGGAAGAAATCAAACCAAGATGTGCATTTCATACTCTGGCACCGTCCCTTGGATATAAGAGACAGTTTTGTTCAACAGCTAAAACAATGTTTTGAATGAGTAAATTCTAAAAGAAAATTAAAACTGGCAGCTACTTGATATTTAGGGGGGAAAAAAAAAAAAAGCTCCTGTTCAGCAATCATTAAGATCTGGAGCTGCAGTAATTCCCTCTAATAAAAAATAATTTATGATTTTCTTGGAACTGGGAAAATGATGGCGCACCTGAGCCTCTGATTTATAAAAAAATGCATTTCCAGCTCTTTTTTTAGACTGCATCTTTATTTCAGTTTTACAGTTCTTCAAAGCAAATCATAATAGTAAAGTCCTCTACAAGAAGGTAAAGGACACAGAAAGAGGAAAGACAGATACTCCAAACTGCAGGAAGAAAGGAGCAGGCTTGCAGAATTATCTTGGAAGGCCCTCTCAAATGTGGCACAGAGGACTTCTCTGACCACTCAACCTGAAATGTGCCCCCCACCATCTCCCAATCGCCTAATTTTAATTGTTGGCAGAGCACTCATCTCTCTCCTGCTATGTATTACCCTTCCCCCAATTTTAGAAGATTCCAAAGATAAGGACCTGTCTGCTTTACCAATGTACTCAACAGTGGCAGAAGCAACACCTGGCAAAGATTAGGTGCGTAATACAAATCTGCCACATGAATGATTACATTAAACATTTGAATTTTCTCCCTCACGCTAGATCTAAGTAGGAGGTATGATTCCAACTCCTGCCAATTAATGAATTAATCTCAACAGCTAAGAAGATTTGAGAGAAATACATTCTTTTATAAGGTCTAAGTCCTCCCCATAAAATTAGTGCCATATAAAAAAAGTCCTGTAAGAGTAAGCCCATTCCTGCTCCCCTCCCCAATTCCCAATACAATAAATGAAATGTACATTTCCGTTAGCTTCTATTCACTGGTGACATTTAGTTTTAATTCGAACCAGTCTTTATAAATTCTGGTACTGTGCACAATATCTTATATGGCTCTATTCTTTATTCAAAATCATCCTTCTCATTCCCAGAATTGTAGTAAATAGATCTTCTAAAGGGGAAATAAAACTATTTCAACAACAGGCCTATTTCAGCAGTTTTTCAAAGGCATTTCTTTCATTCCCTTGGCTAGAGTTTTCTTTTTATGCTTGGAAAGTTGTGCTATATATACATGTAGTTTAGTCCAAATGGATGTGGCTTTTTGTTGTTGTTGTTGTTGTTGATTTCAGCTTTTCTATTTTCCACTTCAGTATTTTTGCAAAAGGAAAACTTCATATTTCTCTTATCCCTCCATTTGTGAGTCTCCATTATTGAACCATGTTCTCCTTTAAAGAAAGAATACTCAAGATACTCTGTGATTCATATTTTCCCCAATGAAAAAAAAATCAAAATAACAGATCAGAATATTTATAGCATACAATAATCTCAAATAACCTTTCATTCTTCTACATTTTTAAGGAGTGACCTACATGCGTAAGAATCTTTCCTAACTTTTTCTTCCCATATACCCAAAATATCAACTAGGGGCCCTCAGAACCATAATCTAGCCAGAAACGATTCCCTGCATCCCCATACAGCTGGGAGAGATTACTAGAAGGGAAGAAAATACTTAAAGAGCCATGGCTTCTGCCCTCCTCCAACCAACAGCTTCAATATCCCCAAATCCCTATCTCCAGCCCCATCCCCCATGGTGACTTTAAATTTCAGAGGAATTTACTGTACTCTTAATTCATCCTAAGGAAACAATCAGAACTGTATAGAAAATGTATGTACAGAAGGGTTTATCACAGCATTATTCTATTATAGTAGTAAAAATACACATACACGTACCCATGATGGAAAGAAAAAAAAAAAAAAGACTGGAATTAAATAAAACTATTTAACATTGACATATCTCTGAATGGGGGAAATGTCGATTATTCTTGTTTTTACTTTATTTGTATTTCCAATTTTTTTTCAATCAACATGCACTGCATATAAAATTCAGAGTTTAGAAATCGTTAAAAAAAAATTAAACAATTCCAACAATAAGGAAACAGACTGCATAAATTACAAATAAAATTGAGATTTAGGGGAAAAAAATGTTTAAGAAAAATCTTTTTAACAAGAAAAAATAAAGTCCTCTGACCAAAACTGTTGTGTGTTTTGTATCTGCCTTAAAATGATTGGATTAGAAGGAATAGGGTGTTGGCCTAAGAGATAGTAAGAGATCCCATATCATATGAAAACATACCCCATAAAGGCCAACTATCAACAAGCTTGTGGATACAAACAGAAGGGAAGAGGAGGAATGCTAGAGAACAAAACATTTTACAGCCTTCACTCATCGTTTCTTTCCTTTTGTCTTAGAAGCCTATGGAACAACCTGTGATTTCTGACTGATTACATTTTATCAGTCAATATGATAAATGACTACTTTGCAGCCAAATTTTTTGATAGATGAGCATCAACTCACAGCTTTTTTGAAGCATTCAAAAAAAGATCTTCCCTAAAGCCCTCTTTTCCTTCATTTTTATTTATTCTTTCCTAAAAACATGCATCAACTTTACCATCTAACAAATCAACTGCTTTCATTTTTGTTTCTTTTCAATCCTCATCAACAGACATTTCCATCTCAAGGAGTTGTAAATATGTTAAAAGATTGTGCATTCTGCTCTCCTCATTTAAATTTATAGAGGAGATTCTTATTTTAAACTATTGTATTTTTTAATTCAAAGAGAAAATAATTCTATGAGATTTTGACTAGAGATATCTTCCCACCAAAGTATAAACCCTAAAAGTAAATACAGCTATTAAAATTAATTACACCAAATTGCTTGAGCAAGGTAAACAGCAAACCCAGGGCCAAATGCTAAAAACTTAAGAGAGTCAATTATCAAGCTATCTAGTAAAAGCCTCCAAAAATCGATAATCCTCCAGCCTTACTTTTATGATGACATTAGAAATAACATTTAATTTTTTATATATAAGAAACGATGTCATGGAAAGTCAGTCTATGCTAATCTTTTAAACCTATTACCAACATTTTATGCATCATAATCCTCACTAAACCACAGTATATATATCTATTTAGGTTCTCTCAACAACAGCACTTTCTAAAAGGGTCTCTGCCAGGCACTAACACCATTCATTTACTAAATATTGCCTGGGGACCTAGCCATGCGTGACTCTTATTAATGCAGGTGGGAGTTTCAGTCATATCCAAGGTCTGTGGAACAAACGGAGTAACCCATTATGGCTCTTCTCCCCTCATAACTATTTAACATGGATAATAAAAAGAATTTGGTCTGCTATGCCTTACTCAATTACCAAATACCAACAGGTTAATATTTTTAGAGTTTGTTTTCTCTTTGAATCCACTTATCATTTATGAGTTCACAAGTGGAAAGAAACCTACACCTAAAGCCATTATCTTAAGAATATTTCTTGATTAGCCTCCTGTTCTTCCTTATTTTATCAGCATAATTACAAGTACAGGACATATGATACAGAAGTTATTATATAGGATGTAAGTCTGTAGTCTAATAACAGCAAATACTGCATATATTCACACAACAGAGGACAACTGTTTTATAAGACAGAAGGATATCAATTTGATTTCCTAAGATTAATATTACTTATCCAAGTAATAATGTTCATTTAGGGCAGACAAACAATTAAATAAAAGAAATGTTTTAAGTTTCTAAGCCTTCAACAATATGATAAAGTACAGCCTATCTATCCACCAGGATATGTCAAAGCCATTAAATATGACATATAGATCTCTATTTATTATCCAGGACATATTACCAATGAAAAAATAAATAATAGATCAGCATGGTATGTGATCCAATTTTATGTCTTTACACACATGTTAAAATGAATCACAGAAGAGTATACACTAAAATCTTACCAGTGGTTATTTCTGGGTGATAAGACTGCAGATGAGGTATTTGCTTCTTTTTACCTGTCAGTATTTTCTATAATGATAAATATAATTCTATATGCTAAAAGGCTCAGAAAAAGTGCTTTAAAGAGGGGGGGTGGATGGGATCAAGAGACAATCAATTTGCCCTTCAGTTTAATATCAGACATGTAAATGCTACTTCATATAAATGATAACTTCACAGATTTGGGTTATGAGTCCAGAAGTTAACAATCAGTGTGCAACCACCAGGATACACACAGTTAAACCTTAGAATGCCAGAGTGTCTTTGCCATTCTTTGTCCTGTGCCGCAGACTAGTTCAATTTCCTTACCCACATGTCCTCCATTAATTGCCTTTTCAATGGATTACTAATAAGTTTTTGATGTTAAGCAAACATCAATGCTCCTATTAAAGTGAGACCAAACACTGTGACTATTTGTTTAATAACACAGTCTGAATGAAGGACGAAGTTCAATTAGCACTGGAGCTGATACAGGCTTCATTAGGAAGGAGAGGCAATTAAAAAGTGGAAGGCTGCAGGAGGCACTGATGTGCACATCATGCAGCAAGCAGAAAAGGACAAGCGGCACGGAGTTCCTTTGAAGAAACTGTAACCTGAAGACTTCAGACAGAAAGAAGGATCATTAGCACAAAATTAAGCACCCTAATAGGGTGATCCTTATCCCACTAGCTCCAGAAGAAATATGAGGCCAAATCACGTAATCTAAATAAACTGCAGGGTGTCAGGACAATTGGAAGGAACAGGAATTATCTATTGGGTAGAACTTCATTTAGCACAGAGCTTGGTTCAGAAACACTGTCCAAAGGATGCTACTGAGCACTATTTGGGGAGTCAGACGACCCACCTGTACCATTAACTAGCTGTGTGACCTTGAGTAAGACACCCAACCTCTACAGACTTCTGTTTTCCTTTTCGTAAAATTAGGGGATTAAACAAATGAGCTCTTCTAATTCAAAAGGTCCGTAATTTTATGATTCCAATTACTCATGTTATCCTTGTTATCCTAGTGACACAGGAGACAATGCAAATCACAAATTACTTGACAACTGACAGTATTCATACTATTTTCTTAAAAGGAAGGTAGTAAAGATAAGCAAAAGTGCTTTAATTTTTTAAAGATACACATGGACAGGGATTTTATTTCACAACTAAAATCATAGGATATCTCTCTGATTAACCCAATTTCAATATACTAGAAATTTTAAAGCCATACAATTAATTGATCTTTTTTGTAACTTTTCTTTGTGGTACTGAGTATTTACAACTTAGTGCCAGACATTTGGGAAAAATAAATGTGGCTGAAGGATGAAGAGGAAATTCTTTCATCTATTAAATTGTTTAATGACATATCAGTCATACCCCAAGGTCACTCCTGAAATCACAGCCTTGTGAAGAGGCCCATGGGGATCAGACCAGCTGCCTAGTGCCTGCTTTTCCTCCAGAGCTCCCAGGAGGGAGAGAAAGCAGGCCAGCCTTCCACAGTAGAAATAGCAGCAAAAGACCCACAGAACCACTTTGAAGAGGGGCATGAGAATACTAAAATAAATAGGCATGGGTATGGAGGGGGGAGTCTAATAAAGGATTTTTTAAAAAGAACTGCACTCAGTGCAAAAGTAAGCAAGCTCAGTTCTAGAAATTTATTCTACGCAAGCACTTATTCAAGTTGATAAAGATATGTTCATGTATCATATGATCTCACTGATACGAGGAATTCTTAATCTCAGGAAACAAACTGAGGGTTGCTGGAGTGGTGGGGGGTGGGAGGGATGGGGTGGCTGGGTGATAGACATTGGGGAGGGTATGTGCTATGGTGAATGCTGTGAATTGTGTAAGACTGTTGAATCACAGACCTGTACCTCTGAAACAAATAATACATTGTATGTTAAAAGAAAAAAAAAAAAAGAAGATAGTAGGAAGGGAAAGATGAAGGGGGGACATCGGAGGGGGAGATGAACCGTGAGAGACTATGGACTCTGAGAAACAAACTGAGGGTTCTGGAGAGGAGGGGGGTGGGGGGATGGGTTGGCCTGGTGATGGGTATTAAAGAGGGTACGTAACGAATGGAGCACTGGGTGTTATATGCAAACAATGAATCATGGAACACTACATCAAAAACTAATGATGTAATGTATGGTGATAAACATAATAAAATTTTAAAAAATAAAAAAATTTTAAAAAAAGGTATGTTCATTCAACACTCATTTGACAAATATGATAAGGCAACATTTGAACAGACACCTAAAGAAGAAATGCAGGAGTAAGTCAGACAAATATGGGTAAGGAGGGAAGGCCTGAAGGTTTCTAGGCAGTGAGAACAAACGCAAAAACCCTAAGGAGAAATTGTACTTATTACATTCAAGAGATAGCAAATATTTTAATATGGCTAGTGTGCAGTGAATAGGAAAGAGAGTAGTAGAGGTCAAGGTCAGAAAAATAGTAAGATGCCGGCTCATGGGGCAGGGGGGGTCTTAAAGACCACAGCAAACACTTTGGATTATAATGAGTTAGAGGCGGAGTCACTGAAGAGCTTTGAACAGAGTAATTTTTACCTGCGTTTTAAAAGATTACTCTTAGAAGTAGAGAGACTGCTAGAAGATGATGACATTAATCCAGATAAAAGGCAATGATGGTCTGGACTGAATGGTGGTGGTAAGAGGTGTAGTGAATGGCTACTATCTACATATATTTAAAAAATAAAATCAATAGGATTTGCTGATGAATTGGACATGGAGTATTATAAAAAGAGAGGTATCAAGGACAACACCTAGGTTTGGTGCCTCAACTGAAAAATGAAAAATGAGATAGGAAAGACTAGGATACTCATTTCCATATAGATTCCTATTTTCCCACAATTACAAATAATCTAAATATCAATGATTTAAAATTGTCAAGTAAATTATGGTATATTCATACTATGTAGCCAGTAAAATAAATTAAGATAGACACACATCCTTTTATGGAAAGACATCCATAACACATAATTAAGTTAGTCACAAGTTAAAAGATATGTTTACTGTAATGTCACTATATATACACATATTATCTGAAATAATATATAACAAACTTTAATGGTAGCTATCTCTCTGGAAACTGGTAGGTGAGGGGAGACTATCATTATCAATTTTATCAATCTTACCATTGTTGGAGGTTCTAACAACTTAATATATTTTTGTTGTCATTAATGATTAGCAGGTATTACTTTTTTATAATTAAAAAAATTATTTTCTTTAGGTAAGCATAAACAAGAGCACCTAGCCAGTGTAGGGCTATATCAAAGTCGTTATAGGCCTGGACTCTGAAGTCACACTCAGAGTTCAAATTCTGACTCTGTAGCTTATTAGCTATGTGACCTAGAGAAAACTGTTCAACTACTCTGTGCCTCAGGTGTTCATCTTTAAAAAGGAGTTACAGTAATATCTATCTGAGAAAGCAGTTGTGAGGATTAAATGGGAAACGACTGTATGGTTTTTAAAACAGTACTTGGCACATGCTAAACAGAATTATGAATAAAACTCTACCATGAGATAAATCATCATGAATTATGTTTTTTTTTTAATTTTACAATATGAAGGGGTATGTGTGTGTATAATTATGTTTGTACTTAACATTGGCAGGTTAAAATGGGAAGAAAATGAACATTGAGAGTTTTAATTTCAGTCACAATCTGTGTTTTGAGGAAGACATCACGGTAGACTCTAGTGCCCAAGGAAGAAGATGTGAT
This sequence comes from Halichoerus grypus, assembly GCF_964656455.1. Taxonomy (NCBI): domain Eukaryota; kingdom Metazoa; phylum Chordata; class Mammalia; order Carnivora; family Phocidae; genus Halichoerus; species Halichoerus grypus. Next base: position 52,940,287 of record NC_135713.1, on the reverse strand, counting down.
TTAAGAACTTAAAAGATCAACAGAATGGGTAATGGTAAATTAAGAGAAAAAAAAGTCCTTGTAGGGACAAAAAAAACTGAATGAACTATTTCAAATTATCAAGTTGATTACTTTAAGAAGATCGGGTCTTTTTAAAAAAATATTGTTACTGATATTATTATGGCTTATTTTTTAGAACTCATTACCATATCTATCAAAATAGATGGTGATGCAGCATAAAATTTCCCCCATTTTCTCAATAAAAAGATTCATAAAATGTTTTTAGCCAATTTAGTATATAAACTTTTCCATTAAGACAGAAGACTTAAGTATATACTTCTAATGACTGGTTTTCCAAATTTTTATACTCAGGCTTAAAATCACATATTATATGAAATATATTAATTCAGAATTACTCCACTTTACTACCTTGATGTTACTTGAAATAATTTTATTAAAGTTCTTCAAATGCATCCTTGTCATCACATCTTTATTAACCATGAATTCACACTCTGAGACGCCTTAACAGTCTTCTAGAGCTCATCATGTTCACTTCTGCCTGAACTGTCTGAATTTGTATATATGCAATCAATAACAATACTACCCATGCCTGCAGTACTCACCAACATTACATTAGGGCACTTACACTTATCATCCTGTAGGAATATATTCCTAATGTCCACAAACCCAAATACAGAATTTTCCTCCCTTCAAGACTCTTCAAAAGTTTTGTTTACAGTGATATACAGTAAAGTTCTGAGGCCAAACCTCTGGAAACAATTCCTATGGCTGTGTTAAATTTTTTTGCTCCTTTTTTAAAGCTATCATGTCAGATGATCTTTTTAAGTAACTAGCATTCACTGAGGTCATCAGGACTTACGTGTTTTCCACAAACTTTGACACTACTTTAGAATGCATTCCTTATGAGAGGCTTCATAAGGACTTTTTATTAAATGCCATTCAATCTTCTAGAGGATAATATTTTGGGGAAAAGAAAGCCTTTCTTGTGTTTAAACATCAATCAGACAGTACGCTAAGAATCTTATATGCAATGTCTTTTATATAAAATACTCAGAATAACCCTGCAGGGTAGATAATATTATTGTTGCCATTTTCCAGATAAGAAAACTGCGGCAATTATGTAACTTGCCCAAGGCAGTTACATAACTTGCCCAAGTTCACAGAGCTAAAAAGTGATGGGTATTTGAAATTCCAAAATCTGGAGCTCTCAGCCACTACTTTCTGTGGCACTTCCAGTCAAGATTACTGGCATAACAAACATTTTGAAGAAAGGCTAAGAAAAGTGAAAGGGAAAGATCCAGAAAAAAGCATGAATCTTTTTATTATAAAAGACCAAGAATTCAACAGGAAAGGAAAATCTGGTCAAACCTACGATTTTTAAAAATTAACTTATAAATTAATCCTTCACAGACCAAAGAAGAGAACAATTTTTTCAGAGACAAAGAGCCACAGCTGTTTCAAGATATTTTTCTCCAGAGGACATTACAGAACCACAAGGGATTAAAGTTGGGTAAAATTTTTCTAAAAGTGCAACTTGTTAGAGCCTGGAAGCTTTATGTAAGTATGGGACTTTATTCTTTCTGGTTTCTTTTAAAACGGTAAAGGGCAGGGCTAGGGAAGTGTGATTTTTCTTATGATTAGAATTGCTCCATAACAACGGTCTTTGACATCAGTGGGTAGAAAACTTCATATTGGACAGTAAGCTGTGTAAGAAGAAAAGGGGAAGCTGAATTAAACAGGCAAGAAAATATGATTCAACTCCTCTGTTTATTCAATGGTATTTTTGTGGAATGCACTTGATTATTCAATAAAGGTACCTTGAGTATTTATTATTTGACTAGCACTTTGTTAAGCACTTTAAGTTTATAAAAAAAGAAAGGGTCTCTGTCCTCAGTCTATTTAAAATTTAAGAATACGTAGTCATCGTTGGATGATAAGATTATGTTTTTATTTTCCCTTTTGGACTATATTTTCCAGCTATATCAACATAGGCAAATTAATCTCTCTACACCTCCATTTCCTCATTTATAAAGCATGAATAATAATAATAGTATCCATCTCATAAAGTTCATATGAAAAACAGATGAAATAATACACAGTAAATGTTTTCAATAAATATTAGCTATTATTTCATTTTTATTGTTATTTTAGATGCTTACTATTTTTTTATGGGACCTCTACAATCCAATCGTGTTTGAGGAACAGTATAATACTTATCCAATTTTAAATAGCTCTTATTTAGATAATTTATTGCTACCATAAAGCAATATGTAATTAAGTACCTAATAAATGTCAAACAGAATCATGAACTGAGAGGAGAGATCACTGTTCCTAGACTGGTCAGAAATAACTTGAAAGACAATTCAAGTTTCTATAAATGAAGAGAAAGCAGGAGAGAGCACAGGCAACCAATGTCAGAAGCCAGGAAAAAATGAAGCTCAAATCATGGAACCTGGAATAGAAGCAACCCAGTGTTAATAAGGAAGCAGCAAAGAGCACTGAGGCCACTTGTTCGTCCAAATCTAAGATCACCAAAGCCTTTCCCTCCTAAGTTTTTTCCATCCTGATATTTGAACATCCACTTCTTAGTTGGAGAGAAAAGCTATCCTCCCTTCTCCAATGGCTCATGCTCTGGGAATTCTCTCTTCATTCTTTTACTACCTGCAAGTCTTCTAAGAATCAGTAAGCTCACCTATATCACTAAGTGTAGGAGTAACAGGTAATCACATCCAGCCAGAAACAAATGTAAATAAGTTTCTCTGTACCAGGTGCTACAGTAGAAAGATCAAGGCTGAAAAATCAGCCTTAACTTCTAGTCCTGGCATTGCTTATGTTACTTAAATTTCAGAGTCTTAGTCTTTCCATCTGTAAATTGGGGTGATAACAACATGGTTGTTAAAAATATTAATTTGATAAAGTTAATAAGGTGCTTAGTACAGCTGGCATAGAGTTAGAAGTCAAATAAGAGATGGGATGGTTACGAAAATAGAAGACAAAGAAGAAAAGGAGACTAAGTGAATGTAAGGCAGAATTTCATTACAGATTTTTTTTTTTTTTTTTTGGCAACCCTTGGTTTGAAGAGAGTCAAAAAAAAAAAAAAAAAGAATGGATCACTAGGAAACCAAAGGAGACAAAAAGTATTTCAAAATTGATCTATACGGGCTTCTGGTCTGTCTAAACATTTTTGGCAGTAGATGTCTACATTATGTTTCACAGCTTGAAATACAGAATCTGTTAACTATACTAACTTAATTGCCCTTATATTTTAGTGAGAGGCCCCTATTCTCCTTATACTTAATGATATGAAAAGTGCTTGTACGGCCCTTAAATTTTTTTCCTGTACACAAATGTTCATAGCCACTTTATTTGTAAAAGCAAAAACTGGAAACAACCTAAATGTTCATCAACAGGTAGGTATATTCATACAATGGAATACTACTCAGCAATAAAAAGAACAACACAGTAATAGCCACCACATGGACAAATCTCTGTAACATAATGTTACATAAGTGAAAAAAGTCAAACACAAAAGACTACACACTGTAGGTGTCCACTTAGTGCCGTCATTGTAAATAAAATTATAGCGATAAAAATCAGATCAGTGGTTACCTGGGGATGGGGATCAGGGTCAACTTGCAGAGTCCTAAGAAAACAAGGGTGACGAAATGTTCCTACATCTTGATTGTGGTGGTAGTTACACCACAGTATCCAGTTACCAAAATTCAAACTCTACACTAAAATGGGTGATTTGTATTATATGAAATTATTTTTAAAGATTTATTTATTCATTTGACAGAGAGAGAAAGCACAAGCAGGGGGAGCGGTAGGCAGAGGGAGAGAGAGAAGCAGACTCTCCACTGAGCAGGGAGCCCGAGGCGGGACTCGATGGATCCCAAGACTCCGGGATCACGACCTGAGAGGAAGGCAGACGCTTAACCGACTGAGCCACCCAGGTGCCCCTATATTAGATGAAATTATACCTCAATAGGCTGAGAACAAAAAAATCTGTAAGGTAACTACTGCTTTCTAACAAGTAAAAAGAACCTTCTCATACACAGTTTTAAATAAGCAATGATGCAATTCCAGCAAAACAAAATAAGGCCCTGATATTTTTTCAGTCATTCAAAAAATTTACACTCTATTCCAAAAAACACTTGCATACTGCAAATGTGAAAAAACACTCTATTCACCTGTGTCTGACTTCAAGGGCCTTGAGAGTTTCCAGCATTTGCGTAAACTCTGCTGCTTTCCATACATCGGTTTCTTCTCCTACTATCATTTCGCCGCATACGTGAACTCAATAAAACGACGAAAGGCCATTTTACTAACACCTTCTAACTCTGCCAAAAGTTCCTGAGTAAACTTCTGAAAGAATTTTAGAACTTACTGCAAGCAGCCCAAACAGCCTGATGGGCCTTAAAACGGTGTCCCTTGACAATCACGATGATACAGTAACCTGGTCCTGCTCTCCCTCTTGACGCAGTAAATCCAGGAGCATCTCATGATGTGCAGGGAACTCCTGAAGGGACCCCATTGTCTCTTCGGCCTCCACAGCTATGGAGAGGCAGCGGATACCCTGCGTCACTGCGCCAGGGCCCACAGGATGCGGCCGCTTACGGGGCGTGGACAAGGAAGGGGACAGGCCACGCCCACGTGCCCGCCCCTTCCTGGATGCTGGGCGGGGCCAACTCCGGGGATTTCGTGCTCCGGAGGACAAACCCCATTGCTGGGAGGAGGAAATTGGGCAGCGGAGTGGTTGTGCACACGTAGAGCCTGGCTGTGCTGGGAGTGGGAGTTCTAAATTTCCACCCTTACCTTCCTCCACCCCCCACCTGACTCCAGGTGTGAGTGCTTCTGAGCCGGACCTCAGAATTGACCCTTAATTTTCTTACGATCTAACCTTTGTCTCAAAAAGTAAAATGTCCTCACATTTATATTGTTTCAGCCAACATATCAAATAAAACTGTCCTTACTCATTCATTATTTTTGCATTGACCCATTCATATTTGTTTATACACCCAATATTTTTTAGCAAGTTCTGAGCCAGAAACTGTGCAAGTTGCTAGGACTTCCAACAAGGACCATTGGAGACGCAGGTCCTGCCCCTCCCTGGCCTTACAGGCTAGTGTAATCACACACGGTGCACTGTCTTCAGGGACCGCAGCAAAGGGAACATCACCGAACACCTACCATACACCAGACTGCAGGAGGCACTTAATCTGCATCCTCATTTAACCCCACAACAATCAGGTGAAATAAGATTCTCATCATTGCCCAAATGTACAAACAAGGACCGTGAAGCCAGAGGTTAAGTAATTTTTTTTTTTAACATATGCATAGGGTGAGCCCCAGCCAAAAAAATAAAGGTGACTGTGATGTAGCTGATCCATGGTACTGTCTTGCCCTCACCTCACCACACAGAGCCTCAGACTGGCCTTTTTCTATTTTCCTTAAATGCCACTGTATGAAGGATTATCCACTCAGCCAAATTAGTGCTCATTAAAATTTTAAGCCAATGAGCAACATTTCCCTAAAGTCCAGTGACTCTCAGACTACTGCAGCATTAAAACTGTTTGAGTGGCTGATTAAAACAGCTTGCTGGACTCCACCCCAGCATTTGATTTAGTAGATCTTGGGTAAGGCCCAAGAATTGACATTCCTACAAGATTCCTCCAGGGATGCTGATACTGCTGGCTTAGGGACATTTTGAGAATCACTACTCTAAACTAAAAGAACAAGTAGGGCTTCTAGCCCATATAATCTAAAGAGTTCAAAGTTAACAACAAGAATAATCTACAAAACTTGTCTTGTTACCTACTTAAAACATGGAGACAGGAACATCCAAGCACATGAGAGAAGTTTTCTCAATTAAACCATTTTACAGGTGAAGCAAATGAGGTTCAAAAAAGTTATGTGGGGGCACCTGGGTGGCTCAGTCGGTTAAGTGTCTGCCTTTGGCTCTGGTCAAGATCCCAGGGTCTTAGGATCAAGCCCTTCATCGTCGGGCTCCCTGCTCAGCAGGGAGTCTGCTTCTCCCTCTCCCTCTGCCCGTCCCCCTGCTCATGCTCTCTCTTTCTCTTTCTCTCTCAATTGAATAAACTTAAAAAAATCTTTAAAAAAAAGTTATGTGGATTCCAAGGTAAACTATGGACTTTCAGTGATATGATATGTCAACGTAGGTTCATCCATTGTAACAAATATACTACTCTGGTGGTAGATGTTGGTAATGAGACAGGCTGCGCATGTGCCCAGCAAGGGGTATGTGAAAAATCTCTGAACCTTCCCCTCAATTTTGCTGTGAACCTAAAACTGCTCTAATAACAACAACAACAAAAAGTTCCGTGGTCCTTAGTTATGCAAAAAGTGGCAAGGCTAAGGCCTGGAGTCAAAGGCTGCAGGATATATAGACCAAAGAATGTGCTTACTCCCACGCCAGAGTTCTGCACATGGAGAGCAGTAAATACATTACAGTTATCAGCTATGGTTCCCCTTAGTGCCCAGAATGGCAGAGTGGGGATAACTTGGGATGGCCTGGACCTCATGAACCGCTTTTTCCAGACAAAATTCAATTGAATCACCTGAGTTTCTCCTGCACCCTGCTTCACACCTGCTTGCAATATGTAGATTTGATCTGGAGTAGGACGCAGAAATCTGCATTTCTCCTATTACATTGAATTTTGAGAAAAATTAGACAGCTCTGAATGCCCCCAGGAAATATTAACTATGTCCAAAACAACCCTTCCATTGTCACTTCTTAAAATGTTCTGACTAGGCATTACATATTAGGGTCAACAACAAAGCCCAGCAGGCAGCAACTTGCTTTCCATCGCTCAATTTCCCACATGGTCAATAAGCTCTGCAAATCAGGCTCGTATTGGGTCAGTGGATCTTTAATCTCCTAGATGATCTGAACTAGAAAGATGGCCGCAGCAGCAAGCCAATACTGAATTAATTTCCCTTAAAATCTATATTCCATATATTTGGTCATCCCTAATTTTCAGTTAATATGACCTAGTTTCATCAGAGTGTCCGCTCCCCCAAAATGATTCTATTACTCAAAGAACCTGAATCTGATTAAACTTTAAGTATGTGTGTGAATTTGAAGAGGAGAAAAGGGGGAGGTTAATTAGTATGTGTTAGAGGTTAAGAAACCGATTTCCTACCCAACTCATGTCCTCATTAACCAGATGCCTACCCTATACATGTGCTCTGTACTAGACCCCAAAGCCCTAAAGGAGCATGAAATCATGGTGTCTACCCTTGCAGAGCCTACAGTCTAGTGAACAAGAGTCTGCTAACCAGCAGAAGGAGAGGCGGAATAATCCCTGCCTCAATTACACACATGTGGATACCCAAAACAAAACCAAGCTGGGAAAAAGTGACAAATTACAGTAGTAAAGTAGGTGGATTTAGCAGCTTCACCTTAGAACAAAGGCGCTGTATACTTTACCTCAGCAACCTCAGCATTTATCCTGAATAAATGGTCCACGTTTTCCATTCTGTGTAGGATTCAGGACAGCCCTGATCAAATCTCTCCCCAGCTAAACCCGGGGTCCTTCAGTTACTCATCCTCTCCTTTTGGTTATGCTATTTCCCCTGATACCTTCCTAACGTCAGTTACTCTTCAGAAGATTTATTCCTTAAGCCAGGAATTCTCAGAGGTTTTGTGAGTGTAAGAGGTCTCTTAAAAGTACAGATTCCTGGGCCTTTCCCTCAAGATTCTGAGTCAGTTGTCTAGAATAATATTCAGAAAACTTTATTTTTAACAAGCACCTTAAATGCTTGACTCTTCTGATGCCAGACACAGAGCTTAATAAGTGGTGTTTCATTTATTGCTCAAAATAGCCCTACTTGGGCGCCTGGGTGGCTCAGTTGGTTAAGCGACTGCCTTCGGCTCAGGTCATGATCCTGGAGTCCCTGGATCGAGTCCCACATCAGGCTCCCTGCTCGGCAGGGAGTCTGCTTCTCCCTCTGACCCTCCCCCCTCTCATGTGCTCTCTCTCATTCTCTCTCTCAAATAAATAAATAAAATCTTAAAAAAAAATAAAAATAAAAAAAAAAAAAAAATAGCCCTACTTACAGATGGGGACATGAAATGCAAGAAAGTTAAATAATTTGCTCAAATTTACACAACAAGGAAATGGCAGAATCGAGATCTTAACAGAGCTCCCAGACTCCCAAACCCAAGGACAACCCAAAGTTGGTAAGCCAAATGCCGGAGGCAGTTAAATTAAAAACTAATAAGGTTTAAGGGGAAATGGAAAGAAGTTTTAGGTTCAGAGAAGGAAAAAATAAGCAATGAAATCAGAAGGGGCTCAGAAACAGACTGCCAGCCACTCAATTTTTCCTAGGGCCAGCTCCACTCATGCTAAAGCCACAGTAGTACCCTGACATAAACAAGGCAAAGCACCTTCTATAACTGTGTCAGAAAAAAAAACTTGAGATTTTACATGCAATTAATTGCAAAGACATTTCTTAATGGCAGCCTTCTCTTGGCTTTCCAAATTAATGAGTCAGAAAAGCACTGCTCTCAACAGCATCTTTAGAAGTGGGCAAGCCCCCCTCCTGGGCTCCCATTAAAACAGAACACGGGACCTTCAGCTAAATGCTGCAATGTCCTCCAATTCAGAAAGTCATCTCAAAGCTGTAAATGCCTTTGCACAGATTCCTTCCTCGAATCCTCTTTGGTCCCAGAAGAAAAAAAGAGGTGGGGAAATAGATGAAGATGTGTAACTTGGATAACATGTCATTTGGGTAACATTTTGGATAACACTAGAGGCAGTTAACTTATGTGAAAGATGGTTCTTTCTGTAAAGGAAAATGTCCTTTTTATTGATAAATAAAAAGTTATGCAAGTAAAGAGGGTGGAGATGGACAAAAAAAACCCAAAACCCTAAACTATCATTATGTCAGGAAGCATACTTAACAGCATTTTCAAGTCCTTTCTATTTTCGCTATAGGGGTGTGTGTGTGTGTGTGTGTGTGTGTGCAACATATATCAGGAGGAACTAATATCGAACACATTTTCTTTTTGTAACGTCCAATCTATAAATAGACTAGGTATGATGGGTGCCAGCCTATTCCCAAATTAAACTCCAAGTTAAAGGCCTGGGTGGCTACCTGGTGGTTTGCATTCTGCAGAGCCTTGCCTTTTTAATGAACCAACAAGGGCCCACCTGTGTTTGCTACATGTCCCTTGGATAATTAATGCTGGTAATAACACCTAAGTGTTAGCACACAAAGCACCTGGAATGCGACTCGCTGTACACATTCTAATCACATCAGCCATCGAACTCTCCAAATGACCTTCTTCAAAACAATGACTGTCTTTGAAACCAGAAGCCAACCTAGGAGAAAGCGGTTTCCCAGGATTTGGCAGCGGCTGAGCAGTTCTTAAAGCTAGAGTGGCACCAAGTGGTCAGGAAGGGAATTGGGCTGCCAGTTTGTGTTCACATCCTCTGGCCAGGCTGCAGGCATGCCAATCCAACAGTTTCCAGGCAGCCAGAGGTTGCAGTCCATCTTCTCAGAGCAGGTGACCGAGGCTGAGGAGGAAAACAGAGCCCCACATACCTCTGACATTTCAATCTGATTCTGAAACTCACATAAGCCTTAAATTATCCTAATTTTAAGGAGGCTTATGTTTTCATGAACACACATACCGGGGGTGGGGGTGGGAGGATAGGGAACAGCAATGAGGACCTAGTCCTTATCATTGTGTATAATATTTACATAGCATTTTAGCTTTTTAGTAAAGTCTGTTTGTGTCATTGTGCCCCACAAAGATGGTGAGAAATACTATCTCTGTATTACAGATTTAAAAAGAGGGTGACATGATAGGAACAATAGGAAGATAATTACTCAGAGAACACGTAAGTGTTCTATGACTTTATATTGGCTTGTTTAACCGCTAAAACAATATCTCCTCCTGTAATTAGCTTTTCATGGCCAAATCCAATTTTTTTTTCTTTCTCACACACAGTCTTTGCCTAAACCTTTATCACTACTACATATTCTGATTTTCTCTTCTTTTCTTATACTTGTCTTATTTTTTCAACTTGTTTTTCCCCCTAATGGCTCGAACTCAGATAACTTGGGTGGCTTCAAAGACCAGTATCAGAAAGGGTTTCTCCCTCTTGTGGTTTCATATAATTATAGACATATCATTTTCCCATAATGCTGCAGCATCATTAATCACTTCAAATACAGAGAGAGCCAGGCAAGCTTTTCTGTGAACAGAGAGCTCAGGGTCCCATTTCAATTTGTGATTATATCAATAATCTTGAGACTGTTTTATGTGAACTAACCCATTATTTCTGGAGAAACTGGAAGGAAACTGCTGCAATCATACAGGCATACCCTTGCAGACACAGGGAGTATATGTTTGTATGATCTAAAATTCCAGATGACATTTGTCAGCTGCTTTGTCCTGCATTTCTAAGTGGCACAAAGGCAATTTTGTCTTTTCTGTCAGTACATTCATGTAAAGAATTGTGAGAACCTTTATCATTAAAAGCACAAATTATCTGTGGATCTCTCCCATACACAGCAGAGGCTACTATGAATTTAAACTGCTTATAGATCAGAACAAAAACAACAACAAATTAATCCCGATGTACTTTTCTAAAATACTCTAGTGTAATTTTCATGCTGCAGTCCCTACACCCTGAGACCACAAGCAAATCTTGTAACAATTTCACAGATAATCTTATGGCAGATTGGAAAGATTAGAGGAAGCAAAATTTCTAAAGAAATTTTTTCACGGGGAAAAAAGAGCTTAACACAAATATTGTCATTTGTATTGATTATTTCTCATAAATACATCTTTAACCAGGAGATCTCCAAATAGACAATAAATATATCACACATCATCTCCAATCAGAAAAATATTTCATTTGGGATAATAAATAAAAAACATACACTGCTGTGGTCCAACAGTAGAACCACAAGACTGCAGAAGGGAATGTTGAGATATAATTTGCCTTTAAAGAAAATGTATTCAGGGCGCCTGGGTGGCTCAGTCGTTAAGTGTCTGCCTTCAGCTCAGGTCATGATCCCGGGGTCCTGGGATCCAGCCCCGCATTGGGCTCCCTGCTCAGCGGGAAGCCTGCTTCTCCCTCTCCCACTCCCCCTGCTTGTGTTCCCTCTCTCGCTCTCTCTCTCTGTCAAATAAATAAAAGCTTTAAAAAAAAAGAAAAAGAAAAAGAAAATGTATTCATTTGTTTAAAAAAAATGTTTACTGAGCACCTACTATGTGCCAGGTACAATCCTCAGGACAGGAAACAAGGCTCCTGCCCTCGTGGACATTACATTCTAGTAGGGGAACTGTGAAAATTGTTCTGTGTAGAAACAAACAAACAATATAATATCAGGTAAGGATAAATGAAATAAGTATGAAACAAAGTATACCATTTGAGAAATATGTTACAAAAGCTGCAGCTGTAGATTGGGTGGTTGAGGAAGGCCTCTCTAAGTATATAAATTTGAGGCAATGAAGATCCATAAACAGATGCGCACTTTAGGATTTAGCCTTAGTAGCAGCCAATAGGAAGTACCAAAGGGAGAAAAGAGTGGAGGCACCCAGTAGCTGGGGCATGTCTTTAATTCCATGGGGACTAGGGTAAAGAATAACCAACTATCAGGCATATTAAATGCCTATTCCTAAACTTCTTAGAATCTAAGTGTTTATCCAATGTCTTCTACTTTGGCAAGGGAAAAGAACCAGGGTCACACTATAAACAGATCATCCTTGACATTTCACAGTGGTTGGAATTAATTGCCATGGGATAATAGCATCAAGACTTAAGCTTATAACAAATGTTACTTTCAAATCAGTTATGCAAATGCAGCTTTAAGAAGCCTAATATATGTAGATTTATGACTAGTTCCTTAAAGGTAATGATTTAAAAAAAATTTTTTTAAACACCCCTAAATTCTAAGAGGACTTTATAATATAAAATAAAAAGAAAAGAAAAACGAACAATGGACCTCTCAAGTTTTTAATAAACAAAGAAATGTAGACTTTTCTACTAGAAATAATAATATAAACCCACTGATTTCTTTTCTCACATCGCATATTTTACTGAGCTTTCGCATATATCAGAAGGCAAAGGCAGCCAGCAATCTGGAGCTCTGGCACATAGTAGATTTCATCTCATTTTGCATATATAGGGCCTCATGCTGTGGAATTAACAACTTTTAGATTGTTCTAGTGTAACCATTGAGCTGTTGCATTTGAATATGATGTATATTTTTTAATTTAAATAAAATGCATTTAATATTGATTTTTTTCATCCGTATTCAGTATGCTATCCAAACTACAAAATATACTGATGATATAAAAAGTCCTTTCCGGAGCTTAAGAAATCTTCTATGATTCTGTATGATGTTTCATTTGTACTTAGTACAAATTTGCCACTCCAGAATTCCTCAACCTTCTCTAGTCCAATCAATAACTGTTGATAGTTTATAACGTGAAAAGTTTTCCTCCACATACTAGCAAAGTATAGTACACAATGGCTTTTTGAGATTCTATAAAGATATGGAATTAATTTATTAGATATGAGGCTATCAAATTAACAAAGCACTGGTATACTACCAAAACAGCAAATTTTATGAGGAGACACAATAAACATCATGTTAGTCTCTATGTTAAGCTTAATTAAAGATGAATATCTTCAAGACAGCCTTCCTGTCCACATTAAAACCATGGGATGGCAATTCCCCAGAAATGCTTGAAGGACCTACTACATTGGAAAGTTTTCAAAACAACTCCTGAATGGTATGGGAAAGCAATTTAAGAATTTATTTATTATTTATTTATTATTAATTTGTTAGACATTAAGATATATTAAATATAGTAATAAAAATATATTAAATTATATTACATTAAATTATAATATATTAAATTATAATACATAAATATAATATAAATATATTTTACACATTAAATAATGGTATATTAAATATGTAATATAAATATTAATATGAATATATTAAATTATAATATATTAGAATAAATATATTAAATTGTAATATATTAAATTAAAATATATTAAAAATATATTCATTGTTGATGTTTATGGAATTTTACATAATCCCATCCAGATTGCAGATGAGAAAACTAGCGGACAACTATATGAACAGCACGATTGTGTCACATAGGTCATGGGTAGATTTTGTTTGTTTGAGGTGGTGATATTCTATACAATGACCAAGAGAAGAAAGATAAATAATTTAACAGTTACAGTTCAGTTGAGACCATCGACCATCTCTATTTTTTTGCACCAGAGATTAAAATTTTTTTCAAGTTTTTCAATTTAGTAAAAGTACAAGAAATAATACACACACTCTTATTTATAACTATAGCTTCTTTCTGAGTTTTATGTGAGCTCAAGTGAAAACTTATTAAAATGCAGAAAAGTCAGATCATACAGTACAGAGAAGCAAAAACCATTTACTTTAAAATGAATCCCACAAAAAATTTATAATTTCCTGATAGATCTTCTCCTGTCATCTTCAAAGACTGTCAGTGAAAGTTTTATTTTCATCATTTTTAAGCAGAAAATCCTTAATCATTATCAAAAGAATTTAAATTTGAGGTACCCATCTGTTGCATTTTTTCGAGGCACCAAACACCCTTTGCAGAGAGAAACCTTGGTTTTGAACTTCAGTGATTAAACAGTGGTCTCCTTTGTACAATCTGCTTATACTGCTGTTAGATAGCAAGTATTTTAATGCCAACCTTCAGTCAAGAGCCTCTTGTCCTACAAGATACTCATTATTCAAGAAAAAAAAAATATCATCTACATTTAAAAAATAAAAGGAGGGAATCTGTGTTCACACAAGTGTTTTATGTTTTTTGGTTTTCTTAAAAAAATCTCTAATTCGGAGGCTTTGCAATCACCAGAATTGTGAACTATTTTTCCTCTCTGAAATAATAAAGGTACCACTTAATTATCATCTCATGGTCATTTTGCCTGCTATATGCAGATTGCAAAACTCAATAACAAGTCTAATGAAAAGCATGTCTTCATGGCCACAACCTCGTTATACCCGGACTGAAGCTTTCAGAAGATGATTATATGGCTGCTGCAAGAAAGTCACCACACAAGGCCAGAGGAACAATCCAGATACCTAAACTCCTCCTAAGCACCTTACTAGCACACTGTCGACTGAACAGCCCCAACCAATGGAGTGGCTTATAAAAGAGGCCATTTTTAAATATCCTAATAAAAATGCTTTGAAAAGACAATTTTAAAAAAACATAATAGTACAACGAGGTTAAGATAATGGGCCGGCTTTATTAAAAAAAATAACCAGCTTGTAGTTTGAATTAAGAATAATGCCAAAAGGAGATAAAAACTGATATTTTACAGTAATTTTCACCAAATGAATGAAACAATGCTTAGATAGGAGGACCTAGAAAGAATGCAGAATTCTATCCATCAATTTGTTGTAAACGACAGCAAATGTTGTGTTTTATTTTGAATTCTCTGATAAATGAATGTTTATCCTGGGATCAATGGCTCTGGGTGAATGGCAGATTGCAGCAGCAATTGCTTTCTTACAAGAGAATTATCTTAAATCAGATCTCCTTTGTTTGATGAAACCTAAATTGCAGGGGGAATATTTAAACATCTAAGGAGAAAATCCATAGATAAGCTAACACATGGCTCCAAGATGCATTTAGCAGAACTAATTGTCTCTATTATTCTTTTATTCTAAATGCTACAGATAGAACGTACAATTCAAATAACAAAATACTGTATCATTATAGGTGCCCTGATAAGGGACAGTAGGCCACCAAAATAGTATATTTACTGCAAGTGATATTGGAAGGTTGGAACAAATTAGACAATTATGTGATAGTAAGTCTAGCTTAATAAGTGGGTTAAGAACATAAACTCCTTCCCTGTGTTGTGACATATTTTTTCGAGGCAAGCAAAACACAGCAGCTTTCTCTTCTGTACAGTATCTGTGGCCACAAATGTACTCAACATGCCCTGGGACCAAGACGGCTCTCTATTCCATAGGTAACCACATACCCATGGCCCTGATGAAAGTGGTAGAAAAATTAACTGCAGTTAAGAGTACAGTGCTGCAGGGCAGACATTTATATGTTTGAATCCTGTGTCTGCCACTCATTAGATGTATAATCCCATTTAAAGTACTAAACCTTGGGGCGCCTGGGTGGCTCAGTCGGTTAAGCGTCTGCCTTCGGCTCAGGTCATGATCCCGGGGTCCTGGGTTCGAGTCCCGCATTGGGCTCCCTACTCAGCGGGGAGTCTGCTTCTCCATCTCCCTCTGCCACTCCCCCTGCTTGTGCTCTCTTTCTCGAATAAATAAATAAATAATCTTTAAAAATAAATAAAGTACTGAAACTTTCTGAAACCCTTTTAACCTAGTTGGTTAGCTATGGAATAATAAGCATATGTAAAGTATCAAATAGATGTCTCACCACCATATTCTTACCTCTCACACACTTCTCAACCCACTCCGTCATGGCTTATTGCCTCCCCACTCCACTTAAACAGCTCTCCTTAAGGTCACCATTGTCACTAAGCCCAAAGGCCATTTACACAGCCCCCATTGTTCTACGACAATGCCTCAGAAGCATTCTCCTTTCTTGAAACATCTTTTCTCTGTAGGGAGAGAGAGAGAGAGAGAGGCAGAGACACACAGAAGAGAAGCCACCGTGTTCAGAGAGAAAACAGCCACCTGTGCTTCTTCTGGCTCTTGGAACCTGACCTTCCTAAGTATGAGTTCTGTGACACTGCCATGAATCTTTACTGTGAATGTCCCTTCGGGGACACCTTAAAAGACCAAGGACACTATGCAAATGGAAGACAGGATCACCTTTAAATCTACTTGAAGTTTTTCTCTTCAATATCCAGCACCATGTGCCTTCCCCACCCGGATTTCTTAAACTTTGGCAACAGATAAGCATACAACACATGCATTTGACAGGTACTGAGAAGCAGTGAAAAGAAACATGAAGGTCCATGGCTCAATGCGATCCATTCTTAAGCCCCTTCACCAATTAAGTGGTGTCCCTGGAGGGTTCTTCCAGGTCAGGTGTTGGAAAGGTTTCCTTGAATTTAGAAGAAGCTAACTTAGGACAGCCCCAGGCCTGTGATTTTTCTTCACCCCTTAAGAGACTTATTTAAAATAAATAGCCAAGGCTTTGTCTCTTTGCCATAGCCTTCCTTATTATGAGCTGAGGTCAGGACAAATAGCTCATGTCCCTGACTCACAGCTAAGGATGAAATGGCTCCTTTGAGGAATCACTAAATCACAAAATCCTCCTGGCAAAGGACAAATGGAGTTTGCCATTCGCCACCGGCTCAAACAGGTATCAACAGGACTTGGAACCGAGCCTCTTATGTTTCTGCTTTGCTTGAGGCCCTGCTAACTGCCCCTTGAATGGGTCACTCCATCTCTCCCCCATCCCAGCAGTACCTAGGTAGAGAGATTCAGGGCTATATTACTGTCAGTGTTCTGTGACTGTCAGTGATGCGTTTGCTAAGACAAAGACTGACAAATTGCACTCTTCACATTAATTTTCAAGTACATTTTTAAAGCACATGCCTCTGATGAAGTATTTTGAATAGTTCTGTGGATGTCAAGGAGACATTTAAAATATCTCACTCATAATTTTTGAAAATCTTCCTCATTCAAAGTTGTCACAGCTTGACAGCTTAGCTCTGTTTTGAGTATATTCTTTTACAATGTACTACAAACTGATTGAAGAGCTGACAAATCTGACTTAACCCAAACAAGAATCTTTAATATATCTGATTGAAAAGAATGTTTAATGAAAATGCATATACAGACATTACATCTAGCATCCTATTTTTAAAAAGTCAAATTACACAATTAAAATCTTTACTGAAAATATGCCTCTATCCCCCCACTAGAAAAAAGAAAATCACTCCACCATCTATTGAGACAAAATGCTGAAATTATTAGAAATCACCATGATTGAATATTCATGTATTTTTTCGTCTAAAGAAAATTCAAGATTTTATTTCCTGCATGCACCTTTAAACAAAGTTTAATATAGTTATTTTCCAATTTATCCATTCCTTTGAATCCAATGACCGATCCTGGCTTGTACAAACAACTTATAAGAAAGAGAGTAAAACACTGAAATAGGGTTATTATAATGCTTCTCTAATCCAGGCTGGAAAAGTAACCTTATGATTATTAAGTATAAAAAAGGAAGAGAAGAACAAAAGGGATCTGTAGCTAGATAGAGGGAGAAATTGGTTGTGTAATTGAGTTAAGGTTCTTAGTGCAGTGAGGGTTCTACCCAAACATCCATAAGCAAGGTAAGTCCATAAAATTCTACTGATAGCAGCAGAACAAGAAACAGCCATAAGATAATCTCTCTAAATATTTTTTTGGCTTTGCTAAAATACACTTGGTTCCCTGCATCCTTTTCTTGCATTAAGATTATGCCACTAATAAGGAGTAGAAAAATAATACACCATAATATAAGGCACAAATTCCTGCCAGACAGGAGGATGAACAGAGAACCTTTCCAGCACTGGGAAGAAAGGAAGAAATAAAGGAAAGAAAGGGAAAGATGGGAACATCCCAGCCACCTACATCCTTCAGGGTGGAAAAGGCACAGAAATATCCACATAGTGTTGTTGGAATTTAAGAACACTGGGAGCGGGTGCCCCATTTCCATGGGTATAGCTGAGGAAGCCAGAAGCATCTCAGAAAAGCCAAAGTAAGTGCACATCACAGCACTACATCCCATGTAGCATGAAAGTCATAGAGCAACATCAAGCCCTCTGAGCCTAGCAGATATTTAAACTAGGTACTTTTGTGGGCCTTTCAGAGCCTCCTTGCCTTCTGGGCAGTTCCAGTGACATGGATGAGATTTCTCCTTCAGTGTGGTTCTCCAGTGTCCACTCTATACACAGACTTTCACAGTTGGAAGCCCTTTGCCCTCCTCCTGGGTAGAACCGAAAGCAGTTCAGAGACAGGTCTGATCTGGATGTGGCCCACATTTGCTCCATGGAAAAGATGCACTATCTGTTTGGCTGTTAGTGGACATGTAGTTATTCCCTAAATGCAGTCTTCCAGCAGCTCTCTCTGCTTTTACTTAGACTTCTTTTTTTTTTTTTTTTTAATTTATTTATTTGACAGAGAGAGAGATAGCGAGAGCAGGAACACAAGCAGGGGGAGCGGGAGAGGGAGAAGCAGGCTTCCCGTGGAGCAGGGAGCCCGATGCGGGGCTCGATCCCAGGACCCTGGGATCATGACCTGAGCCGAAGGCAGACGCTTAACGACTGAGCCACCCAGGCGCCCCTTTACTTAGACTTCTGTAGCTCTTTCTGACATGATTGAGTTCCCAAAGTCCACAGAGGTCCCTGTTGTAGGCTCTCCTAACAACCCTCCCAATTTCATGAGCCAATTTCTTAAAATAAATCTCTTCATACACACGCACACATACACACACACTCACACACACGCGTGCATACAAAAAACACACATCCTCTTGGTTTTGTTTACCTGGAGCAACCTGACTAATACAGGGTGTGGCATAACATTCTCTAAAGGAAATCTCTTCACCAAATCCTCTCCTGTCAGTATTTTGACACCTTTCTACAATTTTGATTTGACTGAAAGATTTCTGTCCTTTAAAGAGCTATTTTAATCTGGCACCTTACTTAGTTAAGGAGCATCTATAACATCCTTGTGCCTTTGAAAAATCCTATTGCAACGTTCTGTTCTAGGCATTAATAGGTCTAGGGGAACAGAAGAAGAGCAGTGCTCAGGACAAGGAGACTTCACAGAGGAGGGACCTCACAACCAGAGACAAGGATAGGATCCATGGTGATCGAGGCGGATGCTAGCATTTGGGGGACCAAAGCAGCAATTCAACACCATGGCAATCAGCCCAGGACAAATAGCCCCGAGAGGTTAGTGCCAACACTGAATTGACTCCTTTGTATCTACAAGAGATGGTTTCAAACTAGAAGAGTCCCAGTTAACATGTGACTGGCAAGTTTGTGGAGTTTTTTTCTTCTACTAGAGGGAATAACTAAAAGAAAAACATGAGCGCAGTATGAAATTGGTTTTGGAAAACAAAAAAAACTATATGTTTATTCACATCTGAGTCATAATGAGAATTCTGACTTTTCTGATTTTATTTCAGAGGGAAGGTTGAGTAACTGCAGGCTACTCAATATTTTTGACTGTCATAAATCAACCATGATATAAGTTATGCGTGAGTGTATCATGGATTCGCATAGAATGTGGAAAAGCATGGAACACAGAGATGATCAGCACCCAAAGGTGAAGCAGGACAAAAAGTAATAACTACAAAATGATGAGGGCTGGGACATTTCCATTAGCATATTCTGGGATTATCTGGAAATGCCCAAATCTTTGGAAAGGACAAATTATACGGAAATGCCAGAACTATAACATAGTTAGAAGTGTATTTTTATTGTAGTGTGTGTGTGTATGTGACATGCATAAATGCATACTTATAAAATATTCATTATATATTCCTGAGGTAAGAGAGATAGGTCATAAAATTCATTTATTTCCAGATATTAATAGCCCCAAACAGTGATGGGTCCTGGAAGTTGACATTTTGAACGCTTCTGTCTTTCATGCGACCAAGACTGACAGCATAGTATAATAGTTGAAAGCACATAATCTGAGGGTTTCAAATCACAATTCTTTCATGTAATAGTATTGTGACCTTGGAAAAGTTATATAACTTCTCTGTGTCTCATTTCCTGATGGGTAAAAGAGGAATAACAGTAACTACTTCATAGGGGTGTTACAAGGATTAATGAAGAGACTTAATATCCATGTAGCCCTTAGAATAGTGCCTGGAATATAGTGAGCTCTACATAAAGATTTGTTAAATAAAAATAGTATGGTAACACACATTAAGATCACAATAATAAATTGTATAAATTGTGTATTTTGTTTTATTTGGATATTTCACTTGTTTTTCCTCTCCTAAACCAATCATTTTTATTTTCTTTATCACATTCAAAAAGGGGGGAAGAAATCTCAATTACATTTTAAAGTTGCTTAAATCAAATGAGCCAATGTAACAACTACAATTAAAGTTGACGGTCCAGTACACTTTAGAAGTTTGGGAACAGCACTAAAATCAAGGTATTGTAAGATTGTGGAGATATTAAATTGATATTTAAAAAGAAAGGAAGGGAACTGAGAAATATAAATCTTTCATGGAGAAAATATAAAAATATAGTGGAGTTTTGAAATTCAAACTACCAAACTTTCCACTCACTAGGGTTTTCCCATTTGACTGGAAGAGTCCTCCCCTTTAAATAGGCTATTTTAATCTGGCACCTTACTTGTTAAGGAGCATCTATAACATCCTTGTGCCTTTGAAAAGTCCTATTTATAAAGGTGACTTTTAAGAATTCTAGATATGGTTTGTAATCAACCAACGTTTAGGCCAATCTTCTATCTACAATAATCAATGAAAATTGATAAATTGGAAGGGTTTACCTAGTGCACTATTAGATTTTTAATTAAAAGTGGCTCCCATTTGCTTTAATATACTGTTTTTAATGACAGGGGAGTGAACTCAAACATTATTCAAGATTTCCAGAGTTGCAGAAAAAAAAAAGAAGAAGTTGCCTAACTCTCAGCTAACCAAAAATTTTTAAAAATTTAATTATCCAGAATAACCCAGCATTCAAGTTTATCCAAGTCTTATTACTATGTCCTGATTTTGCTTTTGCCATATTGCTTATCACGTCCTCAGTTCTAATTTTTTATGTTGGCAAAATCATTGAAAATGCATATAATTGAGTAATGTGCTTGTTAACAAAAACAAGACACATTTCGACAGCTGGTAACACAAAAAATAACCACTCAAGGACATACTCATAATAAAAGTTCACAAAGAAGTTCAGCAGCTTAGTTCTTTCTGTGAGGAAAGTGTCTGGTTTTCCATACAAACTAACCCAGAATTGAGAAATAGGAAGGAAACTTAATATAATGGCACTCACCAAAAGCATTCAACATGAGGTAGATCAGGACATGTGCGAAAAGATATCAGGACATCTGCACACCTGGCTTGAGGGAGCTGGAGTCTGTGGTCATTACCACTTGTAAACTTAGGGATTTCCCACAGTTATTTATACAAATATAACCTCACATCATTAAATCCTCATCAGTGCTGCCACTCTCTGCCTCTGGCCACACAGAACGCTAAATAAGGAAATGGTGTTTCAGAGCTTCATCTTCAGGAGACTGAGAGGTTACAACTTTCCTTCCTAGGGAACCCTGGCTAGAGGCTGAGACTCTCCTGGATATTTGTCTTCAGGTTCTCTCATTTGTCCTTTATCCAGAAAGGTCATCATCTGCTCCTCAGAAGCATCATGCCAAGCCTCTTCTTTGAGACATATATATATAAATTCTCTTGTGAAACCCGCAAAAGAGGCAACCTTGAGCATAAATGCTCGGAGAATATTCTTGTCTTAAGTTGGGTTGCTACAACAGAATACAATAGACTAGGTGGCTTCAACAACAAACATTATTTTTCACAGTTCTGGAGGCTGGAAAAATCCAAGATCAAGGTACAGGCAGATTTGGTTCCTGGTGAAAGCCCTCTTGCAGATTGCTGCCTTCCTGCTGTGTCTTCACATTAGAGACAGAGAGAGAGGGTGAGAGAGGGATCACTCTGTTTGGTCTCTTCTTATAAGAGCTCTTAATCTCATATAAGGACTCTACCCTCCTGACCTCATCTAAACCTAAGTACCTCCCAAAGGCCCTACCTCCTATTACTGTCATATTTGGATTAGGGTTTCAACATAGGAATTTTGGCAGGACACAAATATTTAGTCCATAACAATTTTTCTATCTGTTCCCACTTTCATTATCACTAGATGCTGTCCACACCGTCACTCTCTCTTTGTATTATGCTCTCTGGCCTGGCAAAAGGACAGTTTTGTTAACAAAGGTAAGTAGTATTTTCTGATCTTTCTCTTCAGCGTATATGATTCAGGGAAATCAAAGATTAAAATGGGACAAAATGGTTTAAGTAAAAAGATCATATTTTGAAATCAGTATCTTTTTTATTCTATCTAAAATGCTTAATCTTGTTTCCTCCTCTGTCAAATGAGGTAACAATAATACCTACTTCTCAGATTGTGCTGTGGATACTAAGTAAGAGCCATTTGGTGATCCCTCCCAGCACTTCTTGAGGGCCTACTCTGTGCAGATACTGTACTACACATTCAGGATAACACAGTGAAGAAGACTGTCAAAATCTCCACATCACTAAGCTTCCATTCTAATCGGTGTGATAAGCAAATATGTGCACTTTACAGTTAGGCAGTGCAGAGAACTTTGTAGAGAAACAAAAGTAGTGTGGAAGGCTAGAGAGTGACAAAAGGTACTATTGGGGATAGGGTGGCCAGGCAAGACCTCTCTTTGGAGACTAATATGAGTGGAAACCTATTAAAGTGACAGAATAAGCCATGTGCAGACATGCAGAGAATTCTAGACAGAGAATAGGAAGTGCAAATTCCAGAGAGATGGCAACTTCTTGAGGTCTTCAAGGAATAATGAGGAGGTCATTGTGGCTGGTATACAGTGGTCAATGGGAAGATTAGGGAGGAAATGAAATCTAAGAAATAAGGGGAAAGGAATGGAAGCAGATCACAGAGAGTCTGGCACAGAGTGACTAATCAAAGCATAGCTATTCCTGACATATTTCATCCCTGTATTGTTGATGCAGGTTGAGATAGAGGGTTTCCCTTCATATTGTCAATAATTCCTCTTTCAAAAGAAGACACTTGCTGAATAGATGATGGCCCTGTCACTTTCCCACAATGCTATCAGTACCATATTTGGGTTCTCATTGACCCTGGGCTTTCAGCAAATGACAATTGCTTTTTCTCTATCCAAAGTCCTGTTCATCCTAATGAAGATGCATCATTGGCACTTGCTTCCTGCATAGCTGGGAAAGAGCAGTAGAACCAAAAAGCCCCATACAGATGGAGGAGCTCAGTAGAACATCTGCCTTGCGTGTCTGTCACCTCCCTACCTTCTGCTCCTGTGTTAGCTGCCAGCCATTGCAGCAGTTCCTGAATCAAGGGACCCTCCTCTCCTGGTGTTTTCTTAGAGCTTTGACAGATTATCTGTACTGTTATTCCCAACAACATCATGCCATCTTTCTTAAAACTGTAGGACGATCCTGATGGAAATCTCAGTCCTTTAAAAAAAAGAAAAAACTGCATCCAGACAGATCCATTAAACCATAGCCACACCTGCAAATGTCCTATCAACTGGCATTAGGCAGGTAATCCATTGCATCAATTACATGGATGACCTATACTGGTCCATATGACATTGAAGAAACAAGACAGCTATGGAGAACACATTTGTCCCTCTCCAACTCCTGCACAACCACTCTAGCCCAAATCACCCTCATCTCCTGCCTATATTACTACAGGAGCCTCCTGACTGATCTCGTGGAAACCGCTTTAATCCAAACTATCACTCACCTGATTATTACTAATACTAAATAGGCCTCCTAACTAACCTATTTCCAGTCCAGTTCCCTTTACCCCAGTTGATTTTCCACATTTGGGCATGTGAAGTGACATTCTGAAACTGAATTCTAAACACCTGAGTTTTGCATAAAACCTTTTTATGATTTCCCAAAGCTGTTAGAAACTATTTAGTATAGGTCAAGATTCCTACTGGCACCTTAAGGTGATGCCTGATCTAGCCTTTGCCTAGCTCTTATCTAAGAACAGTGTTCCTCCACCCTACCCCATTCTCCATACTTTAGTCCTATTGGTCTTTATTCTGTTCTGCCAACATGCCATGGTTCTTTCTGCCTTGGGGATTTTTTTAAAACTGTTGTCTCAGACTGGAAATTCTTCCCAACCACATCTCATTTCACCTACTAAACTTTCAGCTTTCATATAAACTCAAACATCTAGGGATACATGCCTCGTGCTTCTCAGACAGGTCCACCACTCTCTAATCCTCACTATAGTTCCTTTTACTCTACTTTTGAAGCTCTTCTGGTTTGTAGTTACATGTCACTGAGATTGATTATTTTATTAAATACCCATCTCCCTCCACTAGGCTGTACTCACTAGGAAGCCAGGGAATTTGCTTTTCTCACTTCTTGAATCCCAGCACTTTCTGGTTCCAAAGCTAGTGCTCATTCTACCGCTTTCTGGACCAATTTGTCAAAGAACAGATAACCATTTAAACCTAGACAGCTCTTAATATAAAGTCTGCCTGTATAGGTTTTTTAAACCTATGCCATTTGTTTCATTTTATATAGGAGAAATAATAACATCAGTTCTTTCAAGCATGAGTTTGAGCTAAGAACTGAACGAAGAGCTGAGACATCCATAATACATGTTTTGAGCAACACTTTGCAAAACCAAAAACTTTGATCTTTCTTCTCATTGAAGGTATATCCAAAAAGCTTGACTGTGGACATAAACAAAAGGTAAAAATGCGGAGCGCCTGGGTGGCTCAGTCATTAAGCATCTGCCTTTGGCTCAGGTCATGATCCCAGGGTCCTGGGATCGAGCCCCATGTGGGCTCTCTGCTCAGTGGGAAGCCTGCTTCTCCCTCTCCCTCTGCCTGCTGCTTGTGTTCCCTCTCTTGCTGTCTCTCTCTGTCAAATAAATAAATAAAATCTTTAAAAAAAAAAAAAGGTAAAAATGCAACTAGTCAATCTACTGCTTCCATGAGCGTACCTAATTTGTTTAGTGAAAGTGAATATCTACTTGTTTACTTGTGATAGGTTCTACTTGGATTCCTTGGTACCAATTCCATATTTTAAGTGAATAAAAAGGCAAAGCCTTGCTCTGTTGCAACATCATGCCTTCCTACAAAAAAATAAACTATTTTTATAAATGTATTTAATAACACTACCATAACTCCTGAGCTTTTAAAAAAGCATTACTTCATACTTGAGGAAAAAGAATAAAAGAATACCACCAATCTACCCAAATTATAAATTCCCATGAAAAAATAACAAGAAAGAAGGAAAGACAGAAAGATATAGAAAGCAAAAAAGGAAACCAAAAAAAAGAAAGATATAGAAAGACATAAAGACAAAGCAACATTGAGAAAGCACTCAGTCATAAGTCTTAGAAGTAGGGATTCTCTGTGAAATCATCATGTCATTCTAATGCAGATACAGGAAAATGTAATAGTATTATACACAATTACCCCCTACAACTAACCTCTAAATTAATAAGGAAATCGGAGGGGGAGACGAACCATGAGAGACTACGGACTCTGAGAAACAAACTGAGGGTTCTAGAGGGGAGGGGGGTGGGGGGATGGGTTAGCCTGGTGATGGGTATTAAAGAGGGCACGTACTGCATGGAGCACTGGGTGTTATACGCAAACAATGAATCATGGAACACTACATCAAAAACTAATAATGTAATGTATGGTGATTAACATAACATAAAAAAAATAAAGCACATAAAAATGATGTTTGATATTCAAATCACAATATCAAAATTCTATCCAATGGTGGGCAACAACTTTATTTCTTTAATAAAAGCAATACATATTTATTGTTAATCTGTATGTAAGCCACTGGAATCCCTGTCTCCATAAAATTTAGATGTTAGTAGATAAAGGTAATCAATAAATAATAAATATAATCAGTACATTATACGATCTGTTGGAAGATGACAAATGCTATGAAAAAGTAAAACAGAAAGGAGTTGAGAGTGCAGGGACAGGGAATGCAATTTAGACACGATGGAGATAGTAAACCTCATTAGGGTGGTGACATTTAGCAAAGTTTAAAAAAGTTGAGAGAGCTAGCATTGTGAATATTTGGGGGAAGTGCATTTCAGGTAGAGGTCAGGACTGTATCTGGGACATTCTAGAAACAGCAAAGATACGTGTGTGGCTTGATGTGGAGCAAGTGAGGCAGAAAAACATGGGAGAGGAACTCAGAGAAGTATTAAGGAGCCAGGCCACATATTTTCATTTCCCTGCTGGTTAATGGTGTTGAACATCTTTTCATGGGCCATCTGTATTCTTTGTGAAGTACCTAAGTATTTCCCAATTTTTAAATTAGTTTTCTTGTTTCTTCACTATGGAGTTTTGAGAGTTTTTATATTTTTTTGGATACAAGTCCTTTGTTGGACATGTGGTTTGCAAATGTTTTCTCCCAGTCTGCAGTTTGTCTTTTTACTCCCTTAATAGTCTGTTGCAGGGCAAAGGTATTCAATTTTGATGAATTCCAATTTATCAACTTCTTTTATGGATCTTGCTCTTGGAATTCCTTCTAAAAATACTCTGGCTTAACCCCAGGTCATGAATATTTTCTTCTAAAAGTTTTATAATTTTAAAATTAGATTTGCAATTCATTTTGAGTTGATTTTTATATAAGGTGTAAGGATAAGATTGAGTGTCATGTTTTGTAAACGGGCTCAAATAGTTCCAACACTGTCAAAATGACTATACTTTTTCCATTGAATCACTCAGGCACCTTTGTAAAAATCAAATGGCAAATATATAATGGAATATTATTTAGGAACAAAAAGGAATGGGCTATCAAGTCATGAAAAGATATGGATGAATCATAAATGCATATCTTTAAGTGAAAGAAGCCAGTCTGAAAAGACTACATACTATCTGATTACAATTATATGGCATTCTGGGCAAGGCAAAACTATAGACACAGTAAAAAGATCAGGGGTTGCCAGGGGTTCAGAAGGGAGAGTTGAAGCATGGAGGATTTTTAGGGAGGGGTGTAACTATGCTGTATGATACAAAATTCCTGACATACGACACTATGCATCTGTCAAAGCTATTCAGTTTATAAACATTTAGAATGGACCTTAATGTATGCAAAATTTTAAAAATTACTTAGGATGACATGGGATCCCAGGATGGAATACAGAATGTGACTGTATTACGGATGTATAAAAAAACCTCACTGGAAGAGGTGATGCTGACCCAAGTAACTTTGGAAATTAGTGGAGTTTATGAAATTAAATGTAAAAGAAACTCTATTGAAATGCTATGCTCAATCACTTCTCATCATTTTGGTTAAGATTGAGTGTAAACACTATGTTCTAGTTGATAAAGTTTTTCCCATACGAGAAAAGATAAAGAAATCTAACTCAGCTATACATGTATACTGGAATTAAATAATTAAGTATATAAATGGTGAATGATGGGAGCCAGAGTTCTCATTATTGGAGTGGGAGTTTACAGATAAGCAAGAGACGGAGCTAGAATGATCCATATGGTAATGGAATTAGAGTTGGAGACATTGTTATTAACTCATGTTTAGCTTAATATAAATTAAAATGATTACATGCTGAAATATTTACAGACACATGTATAGACACAGTATACACACATATATTTCCTTGATCCAACAACCTAGAGGGCCTAGAGTCAGTGACATCTCGGTAGCAGTGAACAAACCTAATGCCCAGGTCTTGGTTTCTAATACTATTATCCAAGAAAAAGAACCAGGTCTTCTTGGAGAATGGGGGAAAGGGGAATTTTAGGACTGGAATAGAAAATATAGAAGAGGTGCCTAACAGGAAATACACAAGATATGCCAGGAGCATCTTGTAGTGCCAGGAATTAAGGAAATACTTTCAAAAACAAAAAACACCATCAGGGCACATGAAAGTGAAACAGGAGCCAACTGAAAGAGATCCCAATGTTCCAACTTGGAAGAATTTGAGCAACAAGATAAAATAGTATTGGATTATAAACCATAAAATAAATATCCATGGGCCCATACTGATCGAAATAAATTAATTAATAAATAAATAGGAAGAAGAGCTAAATCTTCCACACACACGAATTTCAAATGATTTATTTGCATATTCTTCCCTCAAGGAGGGGGGAACATAACTTAACTTGGGTTGATCTATTTCTGGACTCTCTTCCAGTCCATTGATCTATGTATTTATACTTTTGGCAAAGGAAAAAGAAACCGTATAAAATTTATGTTAATTTGTCTTTACATGTTTACTAGAATTCACCAACGAAACCACCTGGGCCATAGATTCCTTTTACAGATTTTTAACTATGTATTCAGGTTTTTAATAGTGATAGGACTATTCAAGTTACCTATTTCATCTTCAGTGAGTTTGGTAATTTGTATTTTTTAAGGAATTAGTACATTTTACCTATTTTTGAATATTGAATTCGTGTGCATAGAGTTGTGTATAAGATTTCTTTAATGTTCTTTTAATGTCTGTGGAGTCTGTAGTGATACCCACTTTTTTTTTAGTTTCAGAGGTAGAATTTAGTGATTCATCAGTTGCCTACAACACCCAGTGGTCATTACTTCACATGCCCTCCTTAATGCCCATCACCCAATTACCCCATCTCCCCGCCCACCTCCCCTCCAGCTACCCTCAGTTTGTTTCTTATAGTTAAGTCTCTTATGATTTGCCTCCCTCTCTGTTTTCATCTTATTTTATTTTTCCTTCCTTTCCCCTATGTTCATCTGTGATACCCACTTATCTTATTCTTGATATTGGTAATTTGTATCTTTTCTATATTTTTGTTTGGTCAGTCTTACTAACAACAACTGAATACTTTTGATACTTCAGAGATTTCCTATGATAAACATTTGTCATTTTATAATTAGAAAATATACCATTTTAAAATTACTTGTTTCTTCATTTAAATTGTGGATAATAATGTTTACAACATGGGATTGATATGTGAGTTAAAAGTGGTAATGCATAAAAAGGTTTTTTGCTATTTATAGACCGATGCTAACTATTATGATTATAAGATAAGCAAAGGAAAAAGTTGTGTAACTAAATTAGAAGAATATTGTTATCCAACTTAGGAATAGATGGCAATATTTATATTATGACTTTATGGATTTGAGAGAACCTACAGTTTTTTTTTTAAGATTTTATTTATTTATTTGACAGAGAGAGACACAGCGAGAAAGGGAACACAAGCAGAGAGGGTGGGAGAGAGAGAAGCAGGCTTCCCGCCGAGCAGGGAGCCCGAGGTGGGGCTTGATCCCAGAACCCCAGGATCATGACCTGAGCCGAAGGCAGACGCTTAACGACTGAGCCACCCAGGTGCCCCGAGAACCTACATTTTCAAATATAGTTTCCCACAACATTATGAATAAGATTGCTCACAATTATACATGTGACATTTATTTACTTAAAATTCTTAATCACTTTTGAAAATGACTAGTCACAACTAAAAATTCAAAATCTTTGTAAACAAGTATAAAAGAACAGGAGAAGATAGGCAATTGTCTCATGAATTCTGCAACATCCAATGTATTTCTTTGAAGATCAGTCACCTAAACTCCCATATACTTAGATGATTCATATTGCTTAGGTCCCCAGGTAGATTACCTGTGGGCCTAGAGCATGCTGGCTTATTCATTCTATGTTTCAGATTAAAAAACAAAATAAAATAAAACTAGTATAATCCTTCCCTGAAAAAAAAAAACTAGTTCAGATAATATAATACTTTTAAACCTCACCTTTTATATTAGCATAGAGTTTAGAGGCAAATAGGAGGGTGAGAGAATTATATCTTCCTTTAAAGCACTTAAGGTGAGATGGTACAAATACTCTATCCCACAAAAAAAAGATTTGCTAAATTCCCTCCCTGTGAAGCCCAGAAACACTCTATCTGGCATTTGGAAGATGCCACGCTATGAAGAAGTGATATCCTAAATACTGAGCTCTCAAAGCCCCACGAATTTGCAGGTAGGAATGAGGAGAGAGAAATGACAAGATAAGAAGGATTCCAATTGTAGGAGAAAGAAGAACATTAGATGAAGCCAACACATTCAGCTATGATTTATGCAATACCCAAGTACTAACTCAAGCCAACAGCATACTTCCAGGCTATATACAACTACCAAATTACCATAAATTAAGCTCAGGCAAAAATAAGGCCATAAAATGGACATTTTACAGTGGCTCTTGACTACGATGTTCAGTTCGCGTTAAATCTTCTGAAACATTGTTACTTTGTCAACTGAATTAGTAACTGGTGTCTTCTTGGGAGGGAAATATATAATACTTCAAACTCCATATATATTACTCACCACAATTAAAGTCACTCGCTGTAAGAAGCTGCTATCTATATGCATCAGACTAATTATTTTGTGCTTTTTTACTAAGATAATGGGACACTGCTGCCAGTGGGCAAATCCTGATCATACATTATACCACACTTCCTAGCAATTTTTGATGAAAACTACAGGTGGAGACAGATTATAATGGAAACATCTAATTGAAATTCATCTCCATTTTGCTTCAGATGGAAGACATGCTGCTTGAGCCCTAAAACATATTCAATTTCATTCAAATTGGATGCAGAGTTTTCCAGCAAAACTAAATTCAAAAAACATATTTCAAAGGGTCCTGGAAGTACCCAACATTTGAGGAGTACCACAAATGTTGACCGCTCAGGTTTATTAAGCTACTGCTTTCCAAGGTAGGAATAGAAAACTAAACTTCTGATAAAGGCTACTATCTTTGTGATACCACATTGCACTGGCAGTTAGGAAGTCCAAGGCTTCACAAAGACCCTGAAGAATACTGTCCAATCCTTTAGTAAATTTCTCTAACACTCCACAGTCAGGTCTCTTCATCCATGTGCAGGGCCTCACTGTCTCCTTTTTCCATGTCTGCCTCTGGCATCATCTCCTAGGCAGAAGATGGAGATTTTCCAGTGAGATATTGAGTAGTAAGCCATATCCTTCCTAGGCCAAAAAAATTTTATATACAAACACACTCATACTCGTGCACATACACACACACATTCTTCTACACACTCATACACTCATACACATACGAGCATACACACTCATATATATATTCACATTCATGTATATATGTGTGTGTGTATATATATATGTGTGTGTTTGTGTGTGTGTGATACGCATATTTCCCTCCTTTGCAGTAAACCAAAACATCCTTCATTGGCAATAAGGCTGATAAAATGCTTATCAGATGAGTACTCAATACAATATTACTTAAAATGAAAATTTTATGAGTTATTTTTGCTAAATGCTGGATCATACACTTCTTAAGAATAACTGATTTACTCATAAATCCACTCATTTATTTACCAATATTTGATGAGCACCATCTATGTGCTGGGTACTAAAATAGAGGCCAGAGATACAGCAGTGAACTCCATGATCTTGGCCCTTAAGAAGCTTTCATTCTCATGGGGATGAAACAAACATGTAAATATGTCAGGTGGTGATATGCACGAAGAGGAAAAATAACGCAGTGAAGAGAGTGATGGTGGGCCCTATATATATATATATATGGTGTTCAGTGAAGGCTTCTCTTAGAAGGTCATGTTTTAAGAGACCTGAATGAAATGAGAGCGTAAGTCAGGCAAAAACCTGGAGGAAGAACATAGTAGGCAGAAGCAATGGCTTATGTAAAGGTTGGGAAACAGGAGCATGTTGTCGCTGGAATATAATGAGAGAAGGGGAGAGTGAAAGGAGATGAGGTCAAAGAGAGAGCTGAGGAAAAGCGACGATTCAGTCTTCTAAAGCTTTGGTAATGGCTTTGGCTTTTCCTCTGAGCGAGATGGAAGCCACTGGAGGGTTATAAATAGAGGAGCTACATGATCTGATCTTTTACAGGGCTTTCTCTGCTAGCTCTATTAAAAAAAAAAGATGGAAGGGAGAAGGGAGAGACACAGGCAAAGCATTTAGGAGGTGACTACACTAATCCAGGGGAGAGATGATGGTGAGTCGAACCAATGCCCTGCATTGCAGGTGGTGAGAAGTGACCAGATTCTGGACATATTTTGAAAGTAGTGACTTCTGGAGTTGTTGACAGATTTATGTAGATATGTGGGGGGAAAGGACTCAAAGTTTACTCCAAGCTTTCTGCCTGAGCAACTGGAAGGACTAATACGGCATGTAATGTGCTTAGGATGCAGTAGGTACTAAAAGATGGTGGCAATTGGTATGCATATTACTCCCTTGGTGGGAGACCAGGACTGTCCTCTTTACCATGCCCAAGTGGTCTAATGAATCTCTGTAATGCAAATCTTTGTTTTTGAGCTGTTAGTTCCTATCATGAAGGGGGACTCTAAATGCCAAAACTTCTTCACTGGGGGAAGGGGCTGGAGTCTTAAAACAGAAGCTACAGAAAAAATCTCCAGAGAGATTCCATGAACAGTTTCTATAAGTTTCTTTTACTGCTATATTTTAAAATGTGCTCAAATCTTCATAGGCAACATACTAAAATCAAAATTAATCCAGTCCTTCTGATGTGGAGTTATAATTACAAATGAGCATTAAATGTATGCTTAAAATACAGTGAAATAAATGTTTGAAATAAAACCAAAAGAAAGCAATACAACTGAATTCAGTCTTTTAGGAAGTATAACAATGTGGTTTCTTTAAAGAGATATACTCAGCATGAAGATCTTGTTGGTTACAAATATAAACAGCTTCCTATAAAGTATAAGTAACCTCAAGAATATGGAATGATAGATACATAATTACTTAACAATAGAAAATAGAGCATCCTAAAACGATATTACTAAATGTAAAGTTGACAACCAGGTAGACAGTTATGATATTCCAAAAGATTCTCCTTGCAACCCTTTCCAGAGAAGGAATATGAACTGGCTGAACCATGGGCAGGGTACAGGAAGATAATTCTAAAGATGTCACCTCTGTTCTTTAAGAGTTTCCAGTCTCTATGATAGAATTGTGGAGGAGGCAATTTTATACAAAGAGAAAAAGCGTGTCTGTAAAACAAAACGTATCTTCATATTTGCCATTCACATACTGACACAAATGTGTAACTAGAAAATGTCATCTGTACCAGCATGTGCTAGATATTCTTTATTTGCCCCTCCAGGTCCACTCTCCAGCCTTCTCCATCTTGTTTGGTGTCTCAGGAGTCCAACTTTTATAGACCACATTGCCTGGACTCCCTGGTCCTTCTGGTTTGGCCAAAAGCACCAGGAAGAGATCAAGGGGCAAAGGAGAGAGAGGTTTTATTCTCCCTGCTGGACCATGGACTGACAATGGCTGTCCACTGTTCCCGTCCAGAGGTCCTCTCTTACACCTACAAATCTCACCAGGGTCTGATAACTTTTTCCTCCTCTTGCACCTATTTCCCACGACTGCTAGCTGTGGACGCCTCGCTATCCCTTAAAAGTTCCTCTTAAACTTGCCCACACATTTGTAAAAAAGCCATTATCAAAATTTTGTTAATAACCCCTTTGAGTTTACTGTTTCCTTCTACCCAACTGATACACTGATCTCCAAACTTAATTCATAATCATTTGTAGAGCTAGTTAGAAACAGATCCCCAGAGCCTGTCCAAGACCTAATGAATCAGAATCTCTATGCTTGGAGCTAAAGAGCAAATAGCTTCAATAAACAACATAGGTGACTTTGATGCAGCCAACCTGGCCACCATCCCCAAACCAGCATTTGGGAACCCCTGCTCTGAAGACCCTTCCATGCCAAACTGAGGCATTTGAAAACAAATGTGATGCTTCCAGAATACAACTTCAGCTACCCTTCCCTCTGACACTGGAGCAATCAGTACACAGAAAAAAGTGGATTTTCTATGGGGACATCAAAAGCCAAGGAAAACAAGTGTATGGTCTGAAGTGAAAGGAGATACTCCTGAGCACATTTAGTAAATGCTCAACGACGCCCTTTGTATTTTATTAGATCCTCAATTGAAAATCACTTTTCAACCATTTTATAGGAAATGAAATGCATTTACACCTCCATCTGGTGCCAAAGTGAACAAAGTGGAAAATGCTGACGAGTTTTGGCCTGCCCAACTTTAGTTTAGAGTGGACACTGGAGCACCCAGTCCCCTTCAGCTTTGGGGAAATGGGGCCTGCTTAGTCCTGAACACCATGAACCTCTGGTAGGACTGGCAGATAAATAGAATCAAGAGCCTAACCTGCTCCAGTCTCATGAGATCTACTCTCCATTCTGAAGCCAAAGGCATCAGAAGATGGGCTAAGCTGACCATCTGTTCTTCTCTCTGATAATATGTAATTAAGTAATTTATTTATTCAGCACTTGAACCCTCTCCTCTCACCTCCCATTAGTCAGGGATGATTATGCCAGACCCAGCTGTAGGTAACATATTGCACACTCAGACAAGCTCTGTGCTACAAAGCACTCTGCTAGCCTCCTGGCTATCGCCACCTCTCAGACCTGACCATGGGAGTGACTGCAGGAGGCTTGCTGCTCTGCTGCCTTTGCTTTCTTCCCCAACGCTTAGGCACCACTTTCCTGCTGTGCATTAAACTATTTACTGTGCATATTTAGTTCATTTGTTCAAAGATGAATTTACCCACATCCTCTGATCACTTCCACCAGGCCAGCTAGGCAACACCAATGGATTTCTCCCATCTGGTAAATTTTATCTAAAATATAAACAAACACAAATGTACACAGGGCCTGACACACAGCTATAGAGCACTGGGATTGATTCCATAAGCCTCCAGCAAAACGTACAGCTGAAACTATGATTACATATAGCATATGTAATGTTTTGCATATTACATGTGATGTTTTACATAGTACATCTGTTTTTGTAGCCTGACCAACAAGTATTTCCTTTTTGCTGATAGTGGCTTTTTTAATATTTCATGGGAGACTCCTTACTGTATATCCCTGCAGTGTCATTGGGGCTGGTTTGATTCAAGGTTGGGCCAGCCCAATGATGAAAATATTAGAAATTATTTTTTTTAATGGAGCTCTTTCCACTGGTGTCTAAGAAGATAGCAAGGTTGCCTGGGTCATTGGTGATCATCTTGTCATCCTAGCATTAGCTTGCTAAATAAAAAAAAAACAAAAAACCAGAACTAAGAGATGAAGAGACCAACTTCTGAGCAACCAAGACACCATCTGTGTACCTGGATCCCACTGAAGCTACATTTATTCCAGGATTTCTCTGGTATATAAGCCAGTAAATTCCTGTCACTGCTTTAGTCAGTTATTTTTTTAACACTTGCAAACATAAAATTTTGATTAATATACTTTCCTTATTTTAAATGTTATAGGTCACTATGAAACATCAATAACTGTTCAGGCATAGATTGGGTAAATTTACCTGAACTTAGCACACTCTTTTTTTTATATAGATTGCACAAATGGAAAGTAAGCAAACATAAATGAGATTGCAAAAGGAACGTAAAAACAAAAACTCCAAAACCATGGATTCTTGAAAATAGGAAAGGGTTAAAAGTTATTTAGTACAATCTAATGGTCGATGATATTAGCTCTCTCACACTGACATTACTCAAGGGGAAGCTGAAGGACACTTGCCCAAGATGTTGTAGAAAGTGTTCTTAGAGCAAAGAAGATAGTTTGATGTTCCCAAAGATTGCTGTGGTAGGCTGAAGATATCCATGCCCCAATCCCTGGAATCTGTGAATATTATCTTATATGGCAAAATAGAACTTTGCGGATATGATTACATTAAGGATCTTGAGATAGTGAGATTGTCCTGGATTATCCAGGTGGGTTCTAAATGCAATCACAAGTATCCTTATAAGAGGATGTTTTGCCATGCTAACTGTCCCTGTCATAACACACCACAAGTCTATTATTCTGGAAAGTGCAGTATCTAGAACACAATGCCATGTTCTAGTTAGGTCTTACCCTCACAGAATAGAAACTATTACCTCTACTGGTCCAGTCTCAAATTCCATTAGGCCACTTTAAAAATATATTCTTTAACATGAAAGGCACTCAATATCACTAATCATCACAGAAATACAAATCAAAACCACAGTGAAATGTCATCTCACACCTGTTAGAATGGATAGCCTCAAAACAACAAGATAGAACAAGTGTTGGCAAGGATGTGGAAAAAAGGGAAACTCTGAACACTGTTGGTGGAAATGTAAATTGGTGCAGCCACTACAGAAAACAGTATGAAGATTCCTCAAAAAAATTGAAAATGTAACTACCACATGATCCAGCAAGCTCATTCTGAGTATTTATCCAAAAGAATTGAAGAGATATCTACCCTCCCATGATCAATACAGCATTATGCACAATAGGCAAGATATGGAAACAACCTAAATATCTATCAATGGATGAATGGGTAAAAAAGATGTGGTACACATACAATGGAGTATTATTCACCCATGAGAAAGAAGGAAGCCCTGCCTTTTGCAACAACATGGAAGGACCTTATTATGCTAAGTGTGAGAAATCACACAGAAAAAAATATATATATATTACTTATAAGTGGAATCTAAAAAAGGTAAGCTCATAGAAACAGAGACTATAATGGTGGTTACCAGAGCTTGGGTGGTAGGGCAATGGGGAGATGTTGGTAAAAAGTATAAACTTTGAGTTATAAGATGAATAAGTTCTGGGGATCTAATGTCCAGCATAGTGATTATAGTTAATAATACTGTGTTACATACTTGAAAGTTGCCAAGAGAGTAGATCTTAAACGTTCTCACCACAAAAGACATGGTAATTATGTGATGTGATGGGTGTGTTAGCTAACTCTATAGTGGTTGGTGATCATTTTGCAATTTATAAATGTATCAATTTGACACATACGTACCTTAAATTTACACAATGTTATATGTCAATTATATCCCAATAAAGCTGGGGAAAAAATACATTCCTTGATTTAGCAGCAATGCCATGGGAAAAATTACATATACTTTCAAAGTGAGGATAACATTCATGGAGTATACATGAAATAATTCAGCAAGAAAAGTTAATTTTAGGACTTCAGGCAACAATATCAGATCAGATAATGTGTAACTTTCTGCTATAAAACATATAGATATTCTGATTAAAATATCACAAGTATCCTTCTAAACACATGTTTGAACTCAAATAAAAGTAAGAGAAATCCCCAGGGGTCAAAAATGAAGATGAAAGGAAACTCAGTGAGATATTATCATGTTGTCCTAGTTTGATGATTGAGGAAGGGATTGGTCTGGTCTCAGCCTAGGGGCTTTGATTTTAATAGCTACACACATAGTACATAAGACCTGGAACCTATGAGAAGCAGAGAGTTGGAAATGAGACCCTCATCCTTAATCCAGGATCTTTGGAGGACTGCATTTTTAGTGAAATGGTGTTCTATATGCTCATTGGCACAGAAAGGTAACAAGGAGGCTGGTGTAGTTCTACATTTCAGGCATGAGGAGTGGGGGGAAATCCCCTAAAAATTCTTAACTGGAAGCCCATCTTCCCATGAGTTTCAGTTTTATTTTACACTCTCTTTGCAGAGTCCTATATTCCTATAGCATGAAATTAACATAAAAAGACATCCTGGAGCACCTGGCAGGAGTAAATGAGAAACATCTAGATGGAGAAAAAGTCAGCCCAAATCACACAGAAACCCCATAGATAAAGCTTCCACTGAGGATGTACATGCAAAACAAAATTATAGAGCTGAATAGGAAAAATCTAGTATTCATGTTAAATCAGCAGATAAACAGAAGGAAGACCTCCAAGAACTTCACATAACAGATTTAAATATATATACATATATTAATATATATAAATAAATAAATAAATAAATAAATATATATATATATATATATATATATATATATATATATATATATTAAAAGGGCAGTGTATTAAAAGCATGCATTTAGTTCTGGTTCTTCCCAAAGCCCTACTAAGATGATAGTAAAACTTTTACCTCCCTGAGGCATAAACTCACAGATGCAAAAAAGAAAAAAAAATGAGAACAAAAACAGAAAAAAAAATTGGAGGATAAAAAGCTAATGGACTACCACATCGGGCTCCCTGCTCCACGGGAAGTCTGCTTCTCTCTCTCCCACTCCCCCTGCTGTGTTCCCTCTCTTGCGTTCTCTCTGTCTCTGTCAATTAATAAAATAAAATCTTAAAAAAAAAAAAGCTAATGGACTAGTGATAACTGACTAGCAGACAAGTAAAATCTAGCAATAGAAAGTAGGAATGAGAAAAGCCAAGAAGCATCCAATTTACACCACAGGTGACAGCCACACAGTCAACAAGGCCCACCCATATGATCAAAATGTTCACAATTCCACTGGTACATAGAAGCAGATAACCCAAGGATGAGTTATTTGAGAAAGAGGGTGTAGAAGTCAGACTACACCTGAATTCCAACTCTGCAATTTTATACTATGTAACTTTAGGCAAGCTATTTACCATCTTTATAGCTCAGCTTCTCATCTGTAAAAGTGAGGAAATGACAATAGTCACCTGTGATATTTAATGTGAGAAGAATGAAATAAGGTAATACATATTAAGTAAGTTAATATGTATAATCCACTAGAAGAGTGATGACCACATAGTAGTAGGTGCTCAATAAATGTTTGCTACTAAATTTGCCATTGTTGTCTGAAGAGAGTTCTAACATAGAAGAGAGGACAAAATGAAGAAATTAAAACAAATTGGAAGAAATGGAGATAATGTAGGGCAAAAAATTTTTTAACTTTTAATAATATCCTCAGAGAGATAAAATATCCTGGCTATTGTGTCCAAGAAACAAGAGCAGACATTTATTTTAAAAAAAAAACAAAAAAAACAAAAAAACAGTACTCAGGGAATAAATTTGGCCAAAAGAAAGAATGGAAAATAGACTTCAAGAAATCTCCGAAAGCACTTCTGTAATGGTGGAAAAAGGATATCTGATAATCTACTTCCCCATAAAAAGCAATGGAACACTAGCAAAAATTGTCAAAATAAACTTATTCTGAACTTTGGAAATTAACCAATGACATAAAACTATTCAAGGAGTGTTTATTCAGGGAAAACATCTGAGTCTCATAGGACAATGAGGTTTGTGGTATTCTAACTTACCTATTCCCAACACTCTCTACCTAGTTCTGCAATAGCTTTGAAAACCAACAGTTTAACAAACACAGTAGGTATGGAAACCAGCAGCCGTAGGGAGTTCAAATGGTATACTAGGAAATACCTACTTAACACAAAGCAAAACAGCAATGGAGGAATAGAGAAACAAAAAGACAAAAGACATAGAGATATAAATAGCAAACTTGCAGACATAAATCCTTCCTTAGCAGTGATTGCATTAAATGTAAATGTATTAAACACTCCAATCAAAAGGCAGAGATTGACAGATGAAGAGATACAAGAGATACACTTTAGAATCAAAGACACAAATAGGTGGAAAGTAAAAGGACAGTAAAAGATATACCATGCAAAGAGTAACCAAAAGAAGTTAGAGTGATACTCATATCAAACAAATAAAACTTAAGACAAAATTGTTACTAAAGACAAAGACATTTTATAATGATAAAAAAGTCAATCCATCAAGAAAACATGATTATAAACATATTCAACTAACAAAACACCAAAATAAATATAATCAAAACTTACATAACTAAAATGAGAAATACACAATTCAACAAAAATACTTGCAGACTTCAAAACCCAACCTTCAGTAATGGGTAGGAAAACAAGACAAAATATCAAAAAGAAAACAGAAGAGGTAAACAACACTAGAAACTAGCTAGACCTCGCTGAGATCTATAGAACTCTCAACCCAACAAGAGAAAAATATAATTATTAAGGGCAGGTGGAACATTCCCCAGGATATACCATGTGTTAGACCATAAAACAAGTTTCAGTATGTTTATAGGGATTTATATCATACAAAATGTGTTCTCCAACCACACTGAAATGTAATTAGAAATCAATAACAGAAGGACATTGGAGAAATTCACAAATACATGGAAATCACACAATAAAGTCCTAAATAACAAATGGGTTAAGAGAAATCACAAGAAAAATGAGAAAATACATTAAAATGAATGAAAACAAAAACACAACATACTAAAATTTATGGGATGAAGCTAAAGTATTCCTAGGAAGGAAATTTATAACTGTAAAAACCTATATTAAAACAGACGAAAGATCTTAAGTCAGCAACCTAACTTTCCACTTTAAGAAACTAGAAAATAAAAGAGCAAACTAAACTCAAAGTGAGCATAAGAGGAGAGAAGGGGAGGGAAGAGAAGAGACCTCTCAGAAAATCAGAACATAAAGATGCAAAAATTGAAAATAGGAGAGAAAAGATAATAACATTAGAGATATAGTCCAGGAGATCCAATATCATAAGATGAATTAGAAAGTGAAGGAAATAAATATAAATGAACCATCCAAACAAGAACTATTATTATTATTATTATTATTATTATTATTAACATAAGCTCCAAATTTAAAAGGCACATTAAGTTACCAGCAAAATGGATGAAAATAGGGGCACCTGGGTGGCTCAGTCATTAAGCGTCTGCCTTCGGCTCAGGTCATGATCCCAGGGTCCTGGGATCGAGCCCCTCATCGGGCTCCCTGCTCTGCGGGAAGCCTGCTTCTCCCTCTCCCACTCCCCCTGCTTGTGTTCCCTCTCTCACTGTGTCTCTCTCTGTCAAATAAATAAAATCTTTAAAAAAAAAAATGGATGAAAATATATATACACTAAAACACATCAGTGTGAAATTTCAGAACATTAGAAAAAGTACATAATAGCATACTTCATGACTTGATTGTGAATAGTGCTAATAAAGCCATAATAATATAGACACTGACTATAGGAATACCAATCTAACAAATTTCAATTAAACAGGGAAATGGGAAGATTTTGTTTTGTGGTAGGGATCAAGCACGAAATAGAGCTAAATCCTCTCTTATCTGAAATTGCATAGATAACACTTAAAAGCAGTAAAAGCATGTTATGTAGAGGCATGATATTAAATTCTAAAATAAGTTAAAATAATTAAAGTGGTTTCCCTGGAAGAGTAAAACAAGGAGAGAAGAAGAGAGGGAAGCAGGATAAAGTAGAAGAACATGACCCACTTTAAAAGAGCAGGAAAATTTGAAAAATCCAGGGACAAGAAATATAGTTGCAGTAGGAAAGTAGACATATTTACAATGAAAGGTGGGGCATGATCATTGAAGAACAGAGATTTGAGCCTTAGCAACATTCTAGAAGACATTCTTTTTTTCTACATAGAAATCATGGAGGCTCATCAAATCTATCTTTCCAAGGGAGTACCAAATGGCAACATTTAGAGGCATTCAAACATTGACTGTGAGGGGGCTTTACCTCCCTATATCACATCCTGAAAGAGTTGCTAGGAACAAAAATTGTTAAAGCAATAAAAACTCAACTAAACTCTGTGCAGATGCAAACTTCAAGAGATGCAGCAGAAGAGAGAGTATTCGGTGATTATCATAACAACGCTTATGTCAAAAGAGAGACTAGACTACCCTGGCCAGTGACAAAGACAACACGGGCTTGTGACCTGGATCAGGATAACAATAGATAGAAAGGGCCAAGAAGAAGAACAAGAGACTACTCTAGCTGCTTCTGACAAAGGGCATCATCTACATGCTCATAATGGGCAACTAGTAATTAACACCAAAGCTATATGTGATTACATATGCATGTCATTTGTAATTTCTTGTGGGAGAGTGCATATATTTGCATAAAATACTTAGAAAATCGTGGATAGTTCAGTATGCAGCATCAGTTCACAGCTCAATAAATGTTTTTGCTATTTTCATGAAGTTCTAGATCAGAACTTCATATCAAGTGGAATAAAATAATAACCATCTTCATTCACTAGCTGGGCTCCACACTGAATAGTAGATAGGTAAGTACTTCTTTTTTTTTTTTTTTTAATTTATTTATTTGACAGAGAGAGAGACAGCGAGAGGGGGAACACAAGCAGGGGGAGTGGGAGAGGGAGAAGCAGGCCTCCCGCCGAAGAGAGCCCGACGCGGGGCTTGATCCCAGGACCCCGGGATCATGACCTGAGCTGAAGGCAGATGCTTAACGACTGAGCCACCCAGGTGCCCCTAGGTAAGTACTTCTTAACAAGTAGTATCCATAAACATTTTACATACCAACAAAAGAGTGAACTATTAATGATAGCTCTCTAAATTTTTCTTGACAGGCAGTATTTTACATCATTTGGGATTACAATACATACTTGGGAAGAAAGAGTTGCAACTTAATGCAACAGCTAGAAACTTTTACTCTGTGGCCTAAATCTGGCCCACAGACCTATATTAACTTTTATCAGTATTATTATTAAATTAGGTGCCAAAATATAAAACTTGGAAGATTTTGCAACCCCCCCCAAAAAATGCAGATTTATGGATTCTCTGTTTCTAAAAATGTTTAATAGTTGGCTAGAAGTAAGTAGAGGCTGCCCACTTCTTTCCTCCAACCCCTTCCCACCCTCAGCATCCTCCCCTGTCTACTTGGCCCATGGGCATCTAAGCTTGGGATCTTGGCTCTAACTGCAGACGCAGCCCATCCTCATGAAATCAGCTTTAGGCCAGATGGATCCAGTTTAGAACCACGGATCTAGCTGACTCTACTGATGGTGAGTAATTCACTTACTATTTTAAGCCTCAGTTTCTCCATTTTTGGGAAAATGGGAATAATTCTGTCTTTCTCAATAGGACTATTGTGAAGATTAACAGGAAAAGTGCAAGTATTTCAAATGCCTGACAAATTTATTCAGTAAGTGATAATTCTTCCCTTCTTCTAGTTGAACTCTTAACCAAGTCAAACACATTCAGCATCTTCAATCTTTTGGCACACTTCTGAGTGACTTTACATGCAAGTGATTACACAAGGAGTGGTTGAAGGTAAAAAGACATGCATATCCCTTGCCTTCAAGAAGCATGTAAGCTAGCAGAGAAGGTAAAACCTAAGAGCAAAACGAGGTAGAACATGATACCACCACACACCTATTTAACATGGTCAAAATCCAGAACACTGACAGCAGATGCTTAACGACAGCCACCCAGGCATCCCTATTGGTTTTTTTTAATTGACTTTTTTTTTTTAGAGCTGTTTAAGGTTCACTGCGAAATAGAGGGGATGATACAGAGTTTTTCCTGTATACCCCCTACCACAAACCTGCATAGCCTCCTCATTATCAGCATCTCCCATGAGAGTGCTACGTTTGTTATAATTGATAAACCTACATTGATTGACACATCGTAGCTGCCCAAAGCCCATAGTTTACCTTAGGGTTCACTCTTGATGTTGTATCATTCTATGGGCTTGGACAAATGTATAGTGACTTGTTCATTATGGTATCACACAGAATATTTTCACTGCCCAATGAATCTGTGCTCTATCTATTCATCCCTCCCTGCCCACGTTAAGCTTGGCAACTGCTGATTTTTTTCCTATGTAGTTTTTGCCTTTTCCAGAATGTCATATAGTTAGAATCACAGAGTATGTAGCATTTTCAGATTGACTTCTTTCACTTAGTAATATGTACTTTAAGGTTCCTTCATGTTTTTTCATGGCTTGATACCTCATTTCTTTTTGCTACTGCATAATATCCCATTGTCTCAGTATACCATAGTTTATCCTTTTACCCACTGAGGGACATCTTGGTTGCTTGCAAGTTTTGGCAATTACGAATAAAGCTTCTATAAACATTCATGTGTAGGTGTTTGTGTGGACATAAGTTTCAACTCCTTTGGGTAAATACCAAGGAAAGCAATTGCTGAATGGTGTGGTAAGAGTAGATTTAGTTTTGTAGGAAACCACCAACTATCAGGGTGCCTGGGTGGCTCAGTCAGTTAAGCATCTGCCTTCAGCTCAGGTCATGATCCCAGGGTCCGGGGATCGAGCCCCATATAGGGCTCCCTGCTCCACGGGAAGCCTGCTTCTCCCTCTCCCACTCCCCCTGCTTGTGTTCCCTCTCTCGCTGTGCCTCTCTCTAAAATAAAATCTTTAATTTTTTTTTGTGGTATAGATCTTCATTTATTTAAGTTTTCTTTAATTTTTCTCATCAGTGTTTTTTTTTTATTATGTTATGTTAATCACCATACATTACATTTAAAAAAAAAACAATAAAGGTGACAAGCGGGAAGGTGTGATTAGGCAAGTGTTACTATATTTTGTACAAACCTTGTTGGTACCTTTCCATGTGTTACCACTTTCTTCACCCTCACTTCCATCTCTACCTGTACAGTGTGGGGGAGGGGGTGGGGGGGGATAAAGTCAAGGCGTCACTTAAAGAACTGAAAAATCACTGG
The DNA here is from genome assembly GCF_964656455.1 of Halichoerus grypus. Classification (NCBI taxonomy): domain Eukaryota; kingdom Metazoa; phylum Chordata; class Mammalia; order Carnivora; family Phocidae; genus Halichoerus; species Halichoerus grypus. The sequence continues at coordinate 52,896,228 of NC_135713.1, read as the reverse complement.
TCTTCACAGGTCCACTTGCTGTACATCCAGCCGTGTTCTCTACAAAGAGAAACAACGGCCATAGCTGCTGTTTTAAGATAGGCTGTCATACCTCGCTGTGGAGGGACACTTAGAAGACTCTACTTTAGATCCGAGTATACATGCGGGGAGGGAGAAGGAGGCCAATTTTTAAGAACAATCTTACTTGTCTGATGGGACTCACACTTCATCTCAAACACAAATGCGCTATTAAGTGAATCTAAAATAACTGATACAAATCTCTCCTCTGAGCCAGTGGGAAATTCCAACCTTTATAAGTTGGGAAGTGCTAAAACAACAACCCTTTAGAAAAGAGTATCTATCTTTTTGAGCTGTTTCTGGGGAATTGCATATAAAGCATTCTGAAAACAAAAATACTTCCCTATTTTTCCAAGATCTGTTTTGCCAGCTTGATACAAGGCTGCCCAGGACAGATATCGTCATGGCTCAAAGTGTTGTCAGAAATATATTCACAGTTTAAATGTTTTCCAATATGGTGTTGGAACATCAAAACCAAAACAGCCCTTGAGGAGATGGGTGAAAAAAAAAGCATTCCTTAATTCTTTAGTTTCTGTAAGATGTCTAAAGGAATTTATTTTCTCTACCAACATTCTTATCACTTAATAATTTGACAGAGCTTTCTGAAAAATGTCTTTAGGAGATTTACATTTAGAAGAACTGGGCACAATATTTTGATTGACTATAGTAAGCCACAAAGTGACATATTCTGATTGATTTTATACAGAAAAGAAAAACCATATGCTAAATGTTTCTGTCTTCTTATGGATCAGAAGAGTAATTATTGGTCAGGTCCCAGGACTCTCAGAAATGGTTAAGCACCCAAGCTTCATTTTCTAGTTAAATCTTTGAGTCATTCGTCTGAGGATTAATTCGGTTTTGTAAAACGATACTCCTGTGGCAACTTAACTTAGAGTAAGAAGTCAATGACAAAATCTTAACTTTATTGGGTTTATATTTTGGCACGACTGTCAAAAGATAACTAGATTTTAAGTAAAGATTAATTTATACATAAGAAATACAAGAAAGACTACTAAGAGGAATTAAGAATGGAGCATATCCCTAATATTTGGGGGCTGTTACGGACTAAATGTTTGTATCCCCTCAAAATTCACATGTTGAAGCCCTAACCCCAATGTGAAGATGGGGAGGTAATCAGGGTTGGATGAGGTCATGGGAGTGGGGCCCTTGTGATAGGATTGTAAGAAGGAGACACCAGAAAGGTAGCCTTCTCTGTCTCTCCCCCTACATTCTCACACAGACGGAAGGCCATGTGAGGACACAGTGAGAAGGCAGTCATCTGTAAGCCAGGAGGACAGTCTCTTTCAGAATCTGACCATGTTGGCACCCTGATCTCAGGCTTCTACCTAGCCTATGGTATTTTGCTATGGCAAACTCCTAATACAGAGTCCATATCCCAGAAGAAAGTATCATGCTCTAACATCATTTAGAGACATCTTTTGGGATATGCCTGCCTGGCCCACATCCCTTCTGCTGACAAGTGACTCCTCCACCCACAGGGTATTGATGCGACGCACTCCCCTCTTCCCTGTCCCTAACTGACTGGCTCACGGGTAGACACGTAGTGAACCGCGCTGCTCTGAGCCATACTGGAGCTTGAGGCAAAAGGAAAAGTCAGTAATAGTGATCCTGTCTATACTTATAATTTTGTGTTTTGTTCATTGTGGAATTTTTTGTATTAATTTTTATTTTTTATTTTTATTTTTATTTATTTTTTTTTAAGATTTTATTTACTTATTTGACAGAGAGAGAGATAGCGAGAGCAGGAACACAAGCAGGGGAAGTGGGAGAGGGAGAAGCAGGCTTCCCGCCGAGCAGGGAGCCCGATGTGGGGCTCGATCCCAGGACCCTGGGATCATGACCTGAGCCGAAGGCAGACGCTTAACGACTGAGCCACCCAGGCGCCCGTAATTTTTATTTTTTAAAACATTGCATTGAAATACTATTTATCTGGATTAATTGATATTTTTAGGCATCGCCTTAAACTTTGCACCTGAGGCTTTATCACCTCACCTTAGTCTCATCCTTGCTGACAAAGCTAGGTGTCCCCTGAATTTGGGAAATGGTCTAAGAAAGACTGGTCAAGGTAGCCTCAACACTACATTTGGCCACAGCACTCTATGGCTATGTTTAGTTTTGCCATTAATAATGTTTAATTTAAAAGCTTTTAAGCAAGAAATGCATTCTGCATATTGGCACTGCCCCACCACTCACTATTAATCAAAATGTGGCCCAGCTCCTGAAGGCCTTTGGGCCTGACTCTGGCTAGTGAGTAGGAATGGTCACTGGGATTGAGAATGTGCAGTCTGGGACCCGTTGACATCACATATTCTGCACAAGGGCAGAGAGGCAGAAAAAAGTAGAAAGAAAAACGAAGCAGATGTGCAAAGAGGAGCGAAAAAGAGACCTCTAAGAGAGATTGCAGTGTAAGCTTGACTGTGTTGACTTTGAACTTCCTGTTCCCGTCACCTACGGACAGCTCTAATTCTACCTTTAGTCTGAACCAAAAACCCATGCCCCTTCTCAGTCACCCAGCCCTCCCGCCTCCTTCCTGCACAATGGCTCCTGATCCTGATCCGTGGAAGCTACCAACCCGATCCAATGAGGAGAAATCATTTTCCTTTCTTACCTACTATATATTTACTGTGAAATGAGTAAATAACCAATTCCCCAGGCAAATTATGACCTGCACAGAGTCCCCAACCTGGAAAAACACAGCCATTCGGGAGGAGGAATGATCCTCCACTCTAGTCTTTGTTGTGTAGTTCATAACCCCGTTGTGCAGTGAATATAGTTAACGCTGAAAAACTGGCAAGCACAGAGACGCTGGATGAAGACAGCCTCCAGGAGCTATAAAGAACGCCGCCCAGGCTCCTGCTGTGAATTACTGTTGTTATAATTATTCAGAATCAATTTTAATCAGGAAACAACACACCCATTTAAATAAAATGAAAATAAAAGCACCAGGAAGAAAACCAAAGTTTGATTCCAAGCAAAACTGAAGACTTCAGCCTCTGCAAAGAAAATCTAATCCTGCCAAAATTTTGTACATTTTACATTTAATTTTGTTCTGATTTACGACTGAATCTCCTGGGTACCCAATGGCATATAAAAAACCATTAACTCTGTGGAGGCAATTGTTAGTTTTTATAATAAAAAATGCATACCGTTTATACTCTTATTTTTTAGGAAATTAGGGAACAGAGCTTCTAATACCCTGAGCGTGGAATACTGTAACAAACCACTTAACTTGCAATAATAGAGTATTGACTAGGTACAGTGATCTGTGAGACACGGCCACAGTCAGATTAAGCTACCATCACACTGGGCTCAATAGAGCTTCTCCTAGAATACATTTATTCCACCTTAGCCAAAGAATTCCCAACAAATTAGCTACGAAAAAGCTTTCCAAAAGGTTTTTCCTGTAGACTATATATCATTTTCCCTTTTTCACTTTGTTTTCAAATACTTAATTAAAATACTGACTTCTTTTCCCCTCCTATCGACAAAATCTTTCAGACTTTGTAATACTGAGTCCTTGATTTCAACAATATCTGAATTAAGAAGAGGTGTTTTTAAGGCTAATTTCATGTTTACCAAAGAAAATCACCATACAAAATGCATGGGGTTAGCATTTGCAGGCCTTGAAAGTATGAAAGAATAAGTTTAAGAGCTTTATGATGTCTTTCACATGAATTACACCAGTCCAATGGTGTCAAAACACACAAGTGCACATGCTCTTTCTGAATACAGACTGCAATCTGTACCCCTCTCCCTCTTCTTCTCCATCTCTTTTCCCCTTTCCCCCTCTCCACCTCTCCCTTCTTCCTTCTTCTCACACACACATCACATACAGTCACTCACTCACTCACAGACTTTTCATTATTCCCCAGTAAATCGGCTGAAGCAATCTAGCATATTATACAGTGACAGAATATGGTAAGATATCTTCTGGTCCCTGTCACTACTCTTTAATGGACACTGGAACATTTAATCTGAAGTCTCTCCTTTGCATCCCAATGCTGAAACCTATTAGCACTATGGGCAGATCCTAAGCACCTGTGCCAGATGAGTTTAGGTAACAAGAAAAGAGATATCTCCCTGGAAAATGTATCGAAGTTACAGGTCACAGGAGAAAAGCCTCAGTGGATATAACTTAGGAAACAAAAAGGGGCACCTGGGTGGCTCAGTCAGTTAAGCATCTGCCTTCAGCTCAGGTCATGATCCCAGGGTCCGGGGATCAAGCCCCATGTCGGACTCCCCACTCAATGCAGAGCCTGCTTCTCCCTCTCCCTCTGCTCCTCCCCCTGCTCATGCTCGCTCACTCTCTTAAATAAATAAATAAATAAATAAATAAATAAATAAATAAATAAATAAATAAATAAAATCTAAAAAAAAAAGGAAACAAAAAACTAGCATACCCCCAAAAGATTCCTCTTGTTTTATTGTAACTAGTTTTATTCCTCAGACTTCAGGCATTACCTACCTCCAAAAATTATAAAAATGTGAGTCTTTGGAACATATTATTTGGGGAGAACTTTTCATGAGTCTCTCACATTCCTGCAAGTTTTCTGAGCAGAGGCACTGACAGTTTTTTCCCTAGACTATCTTGTCACGGATATTTGAATAGCAAACAACCTTGGAAGATAGAGTCAGTCTTCCCCTGGGGCAGAGGACAGATTTGTTTCCTGACCACTTTAAGAAAGATAATGTCTCCCTCTAAGGCAAAGGTTACTCAGGTTTCCCAACAGTCCTTTTAAAAAACTGGGGTTTCCTAAGGTTGGCATTCCTCAACTCTGACACAAGCCCAGTGCATGGATAACATTCCCCTAAGACCTCCTCTGCATCATCCTATTGGACATGAGGTCTGGGGGGAACCAATGAGACCCTGGTGCTCTACCTGCTGAGCTATAAGTAATAAAGTCTGTTGTCTCCACCCAGGAGTTTCACGTCTTTGGCCAAGATCTATGAAACTGTGATGGGCTGACTTGTTAGTTTGCATGTAGGGTAAAACTTCAGACCATCACACTTCTTCATGAACTAACATGTAGTTAGTGAATTAACATGTCACTTGCGTATAACCAACTCTACCCTCATAAGATTAACAAATTGCTTGACTCCTAAATTTTAATAGGTCTAAGGGGTGTTAAAAATACTCCCCCAGCATTGTCGCTGCCAAGGCAATGCCTCACACATGCCCATGAACTGATATGGCAACTGCAGCACTTACACAAAATTGCCACGTTCTCCCTGTCTGGGCCAAGCGCCTGCATAGGTGTTTTGGGCTTCCCTTCAGCAACTGCTGACTACATCCACCCTGTGAGTGGCAGTCTCCATGCAAGAGCGCAATCTCCAAAGAATTCTCCAAGATGCCAATTCCAAAGGTGCCACAACAGTGCGTAGAGACTTCCCTCTCTTCTATTCTCTGCCATACTCTGACATGTAGGCCTGAAATACCACTGCTGGGCATGGAATCCCTGAAGCCTTTCATAAGGGGAAAAAAAAAAAAATTACAGCAACTTCTGACCATTGACCTATTAACCAGTGAACTCAAACCCATTCCATTGTATAAGGCAGAAAGACAAAACAACACCCTCATCATTTTGCCTCTCTCCTCTGTGTAACCTTTATTGTAACCAAACTCCTCCCTTCAATCAAACTAACAATCCAACGTTCTTAAATCAAAGGGTAAAGACAGATTCTGGGCAAGTATCTAAACCCTCCATTCATCCTATTAATAGTCTTATTACAAACTCTTTTTGTTTATAAAAATATCTGCCAACCAAGGAGCAGAGAATTATACCAGAAAAAATGAGGGTGCCTGGCTGGCTCAGTTGGTAGAGCATGTGACTCTTGATCTCAGGGTCATGAGCTCAAGCCCCACATTCGGTGTGGAGCCTACTTAAAAAAAAATAAATAAGAAAAACAAAATGGAACACAAGTTGGGTAACAATGTAAAAGAAACAGAAAGAAAAAGAAGGCAAAAAGAAATGGTCCAGACTTTACTGATACATGGAAAGAATGCTCCTAAGCACTGAATGAGCTCCTGGCAGAAAGGACAACATTGTCAAGGTCATCTTCAGCCTTGAGCACCTCTATCTAGGGCAATAGTTTTTGCACATGTACCCCAAGCTTTGAAACTGGTCATGCTTTTATCTAGGTTGTGATGCTCATTTGTATATTCAAATATGCTAATCAGTGAATATGAAAAGCAGTACATGTGAAACATAGGTGGAATAGAGTAATTACTCAATATGAAGCTAACCCAAACCTGAGTTTTGTTATCTCTCGTTTTCTGTCTTCATCCTTAGGAAAAGCAGAAAATGTAGACTTTCAAGGAAATAAGAGAACCATCTGGATCAAAACACCTCCCAAAGTTCACATTCAGTCCTGCCATCCAAACAAGGATTTAGAAGCACTTTTCCTAAACCAATAATTGAGTGGTGCCTGCCAATTTCTCCCAGAACTTGGCTTTTCTTAACAAGCCATTCTCCCAACTTTGTCCCTTTTGTTTTTTGCAATGAAAATAAGAGAAACTGGATGAATTGTAAACAATCACCAGGATATCATGGGGGTAAAAGGTATGTTAATGAAGTGTAAAAAATAAAAATTAAAATACTGTTCAAGTATGGGATTTTCTGAGAAAAATCCACAAATAAAAAAATACCGTCTAGAAAGATGACACTTTTATAAATTGGTCCGTAAGACAGTAATGCTTAATTTTTTTACTAGCCTAGAAATTGTTTAGTTTTGACAGAAATGACCCAAGTAGCAAGGACGATATTTCTATAAGGAAAGTGATAAATACAGAAAAGTTAGCCAGGACCAATTTTTACCAAAAAATCAAAGGAACTAATTTACTTCCAGAGGAGAATGGACTGACATCTAACACAACTTAACAGTGATTTCTTTGACAGAGATTTCTCAGGAAGGAGGTACCATCACCCAGACTTCTGGATCTTTCCACTATCCTGGCCCATTTCTGTAACTCCTAGTTTGAGCCTAGATTAATCACTGAAACAATGTTCAGACTACACACTCTTTGAGAAGATCTAAGAAAATTTCCATCTGAATCTTGATCCTGAAAGAGGAGTTTTAAGAACATCTCTCATCCTTATAAAACAGATTCTCCCCAGGCTGAATCTTCTTCCCGGAAGTAAGTTAAACTACTACAGATGTGCCGAATACTCTGCAGGATTATGTATCATGAAGTCAACAGCCCAGTTTGGTGGTGGCCAGTCTCAGGTTCAAATCCCAGCTCTGCTGTTACCGCCCAGGTGACCTTAGGAAAGTTATAAGATAGCCCTTAAGCCTACTTTCGGTATCTCTAAAAATATGGATAATAATATTACCAAACATGTCCTCCATGAAATAAAATTGGGATGATCACCCAATAATGTGAACTAGAACTTAGCTATAGGGCAGAATCCTCACAGGTCTCAAACAACTTTAACACCAGCTGAAAGAAGAGCACCACCGTGGAATAACAGCTGTTTTGTGATGAGATACAAAAATCCTTGCAGAAGGAAAAAGAAGCGTTAAAGAAGAAAACAATTATTCACAACTTCTCCTTCTGGATCTGTTTTACTTCTCCAAACTCTAGAAGCTGTTGAGGCTTCAACTCCTACAAACAGGAGCTGACAAGTGATGAAAACGGGCTCAGAGCAGCAGCTGCGGGTCATGTAATCAGCACCGGCTGAGAAGCCCTAAAACCTTGCCCTGGCTCCCTGCTGATCGGCTGTGCCTGGGGCACCCACTTAACCTCCCTGAGACCCTGAATCCTCAATTGCAAAATCAGAGATTGAACGGCATAGGTTCTAGAAGGTCCATCGGAGCTGATGAAAAACATTCTCAATTTCCACAATTCTACTAAATCAAAAACACAGATGATCCAAAAAAGATTGCAAGTCAAGTTACCTTTCCCCCCAGAGAAATTGAGCTTGCGTTACAGGGAGCTCATGCCTTGTTTGGTAATGAGCATCCAGATCCACTGGGCTGGGCATCCAGGTGACCCACGTTTCTGTATAAATGCTTCTGCTGGTGCCAAGGGCTGCATGCAGCCTGGAACTAGAAAGGAAGAGATTAAACTGAAGGCACAAACACCTGCCTCAAAGTCTATAGGGAGCTCTAACCATCCTGAACAGCCAGTTGTGGTAATTGTCCTGTCTTATCCAATAAACCAGCTATTGAAGCACTGAAACGTTGATGTCTCCTGTCAGTTGACCATAATTCCAATCACCTCCACTGCACATATATGTTTTATTTGCATCACACCTGTGCCACCACAGACCAGGAGAGACCAATTAAACTATGATTAGCACATATGCCACCTAAATCTGACAAAGGGCTGTTCTCAATGAAATCAAAGAACTGTGTTACGGAAAGCCAGATGATCACTTAGGTGTGAGAGGGTGGTACCAATGACATTGAGAATATGAGACACACCGAAATAGATCTACAAGAAATTAGACTTGTTAGTTACATTTTCTATTGCTATTGATAGATGAAGAATTTGATGGCGCATGTTCAGACAAAGGAGAACATTTCATTTTAAACCCTTGTTAGTAAATAAAGTGGCAAAGGAATAGGATCATGTAGTTTCACTTATATAAGTACATCAACTGACGGGTCATCTGGACATTAGCATCTGGATACAACACCATCTAGACTACCGAAAGGCAAAACACAAATACAGGCAAGGTCATTACCCTGACTGATACACTGTCCCAACTCCCCTCCCCAGATGTATTAGTTAGGGCAATGCCACTTGCTCTTAAAAACAAAACTGTTACATCCAGTGAAAGTGTTCCTGGTGAGTAGGCCACTCTCCTCCACATGTAGATTTAGAGAACCAGGGTCCTTCCAACTTGTGACTCCGTCAACTCCCAGGCCTCTGGAGTCTCCTGTATCCAGACAGACAGAGGAAAGAAGATTAAAAGAGATATTGGCATCTTAAAAGTCTGGCTCAGGAAATAATACTTCTGCTCCTTTGCCAAAATGGTAACATGGCCACATCTGCATGCAAGGAGGACCAGGAAATGTAGTCCCTTAGGTGGGCAATTTCCTCCCAAGGTTGATCCTGTACCATGGAAAGCACAGCGCTAAATTTTGGTGGAGAGCTCTCCTCTCCCTATAATCACAGACTCTCTTATGTAAACGGTTTTATTTAGGAGCTGTTTTTAGATCTCAATTATTTCAACTTATACTTTATCATTGACTAGAAGTGTTACATCATATCTTCCTGCTTCCTCATCATCAGTAATTTTATGTAGTATCATGCTGAATGTGTTTTTTCAAGATACTGGAGTTTATCCAACCAGATAATAAAGATACCTCACAGGTGTACTGTTAGGCCCAGGCATATTATTAGGAGCAGGAATACAGGACAGTTGCCTTTCTCGTGAGGAAAGAGAAACTACTGATTTGTCTTCACTTTTTTGGTTACTCTGGCTTTACATAGTATGGTGACAGGCTGGTTAAAGTGTCTAACTTTGCCTCAGGAACTTGGATCATCACATGAGTCCAAACCAACTCTGCCATCAACATGCCAAAATCAGGGTTACAACTCATGGCTATGTTAACTGTGGGTGGGGGGGAGGGTAGATGATACTCAGAGACTGTGGTCCAAGATGATAGATGGCATGTGAGAGAAGAAGGAGATGAATTGAGAATGCCCTACTCAGCATATCACTTAAAATCTCAAACTCCTGGGGCACCTAGGTTCCTCAGCTGGTTGAGCGTTTGACTCTTGATTTCAGCTCAGGTCATGATCTCAGGATCGTGAGCTCAAGCCCCAGGTCGGGCTCTGATTCAGCACAGAATCTGCTTGTCCCTCTTCCTCTGCTCCTCAACCCCCACCTTGTGCTCTCGCTCTCTCCCTTTCTCTCTCTCAAATAAATAAAATCTTTGAAAAAAAAATCTCAAACTCCTGCTTGGCTTACATTTCTTATTCAAATTCCATCTTTTGTATCACCTTTATGAGTGATGGAGCATCCAGGGATGGCTAGACTTTGAGGGGAAAAGAAGATAGACTGATAAATGTAAAAACAAATCCCAAAACTTGTCATTCATAGGCACGGCACTGAAGGAAGCAAGAGAATGTTCACAGACCAGGTGATAAGAACTACCACTCCCCAGTTTATTAACACATTGTAATGGCAGTGTCCCTTTTGCCCCTGAGTATAGCTCAGATCACCACCATGTGTCTCATGGACAGCAGGCTGAAGTAGCTTATGTCACTCGAGCAGGGAAGATGAGACCATGTGACATTCAGCAGGGTGGGGGGAAAGGCAGATCCTACAATCATAAGTTATCACACTTAAAAAAAAAACTATTTAAAAGGAGTATTCTGATAACATTTGTTTTGATGAGATCATAATATTTGTGCCAAAAAGGACAGACTCTCTGAGCTGCAGCTTTTGTCCAGGGTAGTAAATCATTAAAGATCTCTGAGCTTAGATTTTTAACTTCTAAAGCATGATGTAAAGTTCTGTTGATTATAGAGAATCTGATTTTCTAGTCAGCATCCACCAAAAGCAGCAACAGAAAATGCCTCTCCAGCACAGTTCTGCTGACTTATGATCCCTACTTCGCCGACTCTCATCTGCTTCTAGGCACAGCTGTTTCCAAGTGGAACAGCACTTTATGCAAACAGTACCAGCCTGGCCTCAGAGCAAGGAAGCCCAGAGAATAGGAGTTGGGGAAATCAGTATTTTATAGTTGGAGCCAAGAATTTGGACCATCACCTGTGACTTCAGATACCTGTGATCTTCCATGAGATCTTCAGCTCTTGGCTGAAATGCACTGCCTGAGGCAGATCTTAGAGAGCTGTTGTGGCAAACCCAGTTCTCTGAGTCCTCGTGAACTTCTAAGAGCCTGCCAAGGAAATGAGCAAACCGAAGGATGATGAAGAAGGCTGTGCTATGCACAGCACCTCCTCTATCTTTGCTCAACCTCACCGGGAAAACTGCACCCAAGTTGATCATTACAAGATTAGAATCCATGGAGTTTTGTTTTTCTATAGAGTTCAACAGTGCGTGGTTTCTATTAAAAACAACAACAACAACAACAACTAAACATAATGAATCCACTCTGTAGGATACTTGGAAGAGAGTGGGATATCAGAGCCAACAAAATATGAGACATCAACAAGAGTAGGACCTTTGGAAAACTAAGAGAAGCAGACCGCTTAAAGAACAACACTCCCTTTGGGACCCAACAGAATGTTTCACAACAGTTGTCAACCTCCTCCACTCAGCTCCTGGCTGCTGGCTCTGAACTGCCATAATCCTACATCTTCCAAGACTTCCTTAGGCCAGGATTTGATCTGTAAGGCAAAGTATAAATTGTAGTGTTTAAGAGCAAAGCTTTGGAATAAGTTTGCCTTGTTCCATATCATGGCTTCACTACTTACTGTATGATTGTCAGTAAGTAACCTAATTTCTATTAAGCCTAATTCACATATGGAAGAAAAAGAGCTAAAGGTATACGTATTTTTAAAGTTAACAGTAGTTATCTCTGGTTAGAAGGATTAAGCATTAAATTAGTTTTATTTAAGGGCGCCTGGGTGGCTCAGTGGGTTAAGTGTCTGCCTTCGGCTGGGGTCATGATCCCAAGGTCCTGGGATCGAGCCCCGCATTGAACTCCCTGCTCAGTGGAGAGCCTGCTTCTCCCTCTGCCTCAACCCCCCCCCCCCACCCACTTGTGCTCTCTCTCTCGCTCTATCTCAAATAAATAAATAAAATCTTTTTTTAAAAATTAGTTTTATTTAATTTATCTGCATTTTCTAAAAATGTTTGTAATTGAGCATATAGTATTTTTGTAATAAGAAAAGCAAACATGTTATACAGTAATAAAGTTAACTAAGGAAATTAGAACTTAAGTGAAGTAATAGTTTTAATAGAGTAATTCTTGATGAATCCAAACAATAGTCAGATTCCAACTTTGTTCCTCTAAATGTTATAAAAAAAGCCAAAAGTCAATTTGAAAATCAGTTGATGGGCTTAATTTTTAAATAAAGGCAAACAAAACCACAGCACCAAAGTAATAAATTAAAATACAAGACCTCCCCCATCTCCCACTTGGTCATTGGATTCCATTCCTCCAGGCTTTAGCCGGCATCATAACTGGCTCTCCTCACAGTCCCATGATGTCTTGTGTACCAAACTCTGTGCTATTTTCCAGATATATACCTCCCAGGCTTACCACAAAACTGCCCTTCCAAAAGATTCCAGCAAAATAAAACATTCTGTTGGAATATTTTTAAACAGGTTATTGAAACACAGAAAGGACATTGCTTTCAAAGTTTTAGCCTGTTCCAAGAACCCTGTTGAGATTCTTGGCTCATTCTCTAGTAGCTCTGGCACAAAATTGTCTCAGTTCATGATAGCTGATGGAGCACAAGAGGGTGCATTGGCCAACCTGATCATCAAGGAACTTCATCAAGGAAAAAACATATGTCAAGATTGACAGTGAACTCCCAAAGAACTGAGATACCTACAGTCCCATGCACACAAAAGAGGAGACCAACAGAATTACAGAATAATTCCCAAATAAGAGAATCAGGTTAAGTGGGCAAGCCCTGGCGGAGACAATATATCTTGTGATTGTCCATGAGAAAATTAATTAAAGTGCTGGAAAACAACTGCATTAGTCCCTGCTTTCAAGGTGACTTCAATATATTTTGAATGACAAGCCTCAAATATATCACTCTAAATCGAGTGGAGGATATGTTCCCAAAGACAACTCAAGTGAGCATGGGAACAATGGTGGTGTTGCATGAAACCACTGCTCATGCAACTAAAGAAAAGTCTCCACAGCCAAATGTTGCTCTGTTCTTCTGCCCTGCATAGCTGTAGAGCCACTCATCCCATAATCATAACTCAATTATCTACCAGGAGAATTATTATTTTCACTTGTGTTGAAGAAATCCACTCCAACTACTGGTACTTCTCAATCTAAACTCCAAATTAGGGGCGCTTAGGTGGTTCAGTTGGTTGAGCATCTCACTCTTGGTTTCAGCTCAGGTCATGATCTCAGGTTCGTGGGAGCAAGGCCCCCCCCACCCCCCCGTCAGAATCCCTGCTCAGTGGGGAGTCTGCTTCTCTCCTTCTCCCTCTGCCCCTCCCCCTGCTTGTGTGCTTTCTCTCTCTCTATCTCTCTCTCTCTCCCCAAAATAAATAAACAGATCTTTTTTTAAAAAAGTTAACTCCAAATTATAAATATAAGCAAGGATGCCAAAATAACAAAACTTATGAGGAAAACTAACAAATGAAAGAGACACTAGGCTGAAAGGTAAAATAACCAATCCCTATAAACAGAGCTTATAAACAATACTGAAGAGAAATTTAAATATATAAAAATTATCCTCAAGAGATTTGATACGATTTATCAAAAGAGCTCTGTGGAAAGCAATCATCAGTCTGCAAATTAAAAATATGATTGCTAAGATTTTTTTAAACTAAATCAGCCAAATACCAAAATGGAGATCAACTAAAACTGAATTAACAACTGAAAATCTACCAGAGACAGAAATTATAAGACAAATGACAAGAATCATGATAGAACTTATATCTTACTTCTTTCAAAATAGACCTTAGAAAGCCAATATCTGTCTACCATGAATTCTAGAAGAATGACAAACATGGAGAGGGAATATAATGAAAGAAATAAAAGTCAATTTTCCTTGAGCTAAGGAAATTTTCCACAGGACATGGCCCACTGTGGAAAAGACAGCTAATTGTCCACCAATACCCATTCTCGTTGTCTTCTTTGAATAGAACCCCTGAGAATTTTAGCTAATCACAGAAGACTTGGCAAAATAATTTCTCACCCTCTCTTGCAAATTGGTCTTGTGACAAAATTCTAGCCAATAAGATGTGGATTAAAGCGATATATGCAATTATAAGTCATTCTCTTAAAGAAAAGAAGATTGCCACTTTGCCACCCCTCTATCTATTGGCTGAAATACAAATGTGATGGACATGGATGTTTTAGACCAAAGATCACCAAAAACAGCCATGTCCATTTGTTTACTTATTGTCAAGAGCTGCTTTTCCAGTTCAGTGGTAGAGCTGCAAGGTTGCAATAGAAGCCTTAAGGGTAATAAAGTCCAAAGTACGTACTATTTGTCCAGTTACAGAAAAAATTTGCCAAGTCCCGGTTAAAATTTAAAGATTGACAACATATGTGTTGGTAAAGAAGCAACTAGAATGCTCAGGCATTGTCAGTTGGAGTGTAAAGTATTTACAAGCACTTTCCAATACTGTTGGAACACAGTGTTAATAAAGTTAAATACACAGCTACCTTATTATACAGCAATTCCACATCTGTGTATATTCTCAAGATAAATGAAAATATACATGTATTCTCTCACAAAAGACATATTCAAGACTGCTCAGAGCAGTGTTATTCATTATAATCAAGAGCGGATAAACAAACTGTGATATATCCATGTAATGAAGAACTACACAGCACTAAACAGGAAGACATTACTGCTACACCAATGACACAAATGGAACCCAAAACATACTGATGAGTAGAGGACAGACACCAAACAGAATTTACTGTCTGATTTCACTTATATGAAGTTCAAGAAAAGGAAAAATTAATCTATGAGGATAGAAATCAGAACGGTCGGTATCTGAGGATGGTGTGTATTGACTGGAAAGGGCACGAGGAAGTCTTTTGAGGTGTTAAAAAGCTCTATAACTTGATCCTAGTGGTGATTACCGGGCATCTACATTTGTAAAAATTCAGCGAGCTATGCAACTTAAAATTTGTGTACTTTATTGTGTACATGTTATAACTGAATAAAAATAAAATTTAAAAAGCTGAGGTAAACAAACAAGAAAGAATCAACGTATCTTATACTTAATACAAGAGAGTTATTGTTGATGATTTTTTGTCAAAGCAATAGACCAAAGCAGCAGATTGAACACATTTCCTGAAAATGTAGACTTAAAAACGTAACAGGCTAGAATAAGAGATGAGCACTTCTAAATCATGAATAAAAATAAATCCACCACAGCAATACTCAACAAATATTACAATGTTTAGTGAAAAGAATAAGACACCAAAAATGCACACAGAATGAGTCCATTCATATAACATTCAAGAACAAACAGATTTAAAGTATGGACAACAGGAACGCATGCTTAGGTGGTAAAGCTATAGGAACACAGGGAAGCAAGTCTCATTAAGTCAGGAGAGTAATTACCTTAGGCAGTAATAGAATAGAACTTCCCCATGATAAGGAGGTGATGGAGGAGAGGGACTTCTGGCATGCTGGTAATGTTATTTCTTGATCTACATGATGAGGACACCCATGTTCATGTTATTACTATGTTAACTTGTACATGTGTTTAAGCACATCTCTCAATGCATGTTTTATTTCACATAACCAAAGGTTTAAAACAAAGCAAAGATACAGAGGATTTGAATAACAAAAAGGTTCATTCGCTATTACATATATGTTCTTTCTTCATATATAAGTATGAATATTATATTCATAGACACAGTATTACAGATATAAATACATATGAATTATATAATATACATTTATATATATGTATGTGTATGTGTATGTGTGTATGTATGTACCAAACAGAGAAGATGCAATGTATTCAAATGCCTATAAAACCTGTTTTCAAAAGTCCATCATATACTTCACCAGGGATAATTTCATCTTTGCTGTGGATTAGTGGTGGCTGTGAGTTTCCCATGCTTTCAGTTTCCAAGATGAAGCTCATCTGTGTGTGTGGTTATACTGTCATTATTGGGTGTATGGTAGGGGTTGGGAAGACAACTCAGCTTTTGGTTCATATGTTGCCAGGCACAAGGAATCACATCCATCCACACTTGACATAAGACCGCACATTACTCTGAAAGTCTGGAGTTTGACCTGGATTCAGTAAGTGAACGGGACTCTGGATGGTCTTTCTTAGGGAACAGTAGGAGAAGAAAGGTGCTCTGAAATATTTGGTAGCCAGAGGAAAGAAGTAGGGCAAAGATGGCTAACAGATCACCAAAAATCTGTGTTCCACTCCCCCTGCCCCATTGGGTAGAGTTATCTCAGAGAGTTGGCTGGTCAGCCAGGGATTACATTTCACAGTTCCTCTTACCCTTAGTGGTAGTCCTGTGACTAAGCTCTGGTCAATTAAATGTGAACCGAATTGATCACCATACCTTCCAGACCTGATACATAAAGACCCCCACACAGTACTCTATCTATATTCTTTTCACTTCTCAGTTGGCTGGAATGGAGGTGAGCCCCCAGGGTGACCTTAAAAATTACTTGTTGAAGAGAGAAAAGCTCCCTACAGCCCAGGTTCCTGAATAACTGTATGGATGCAGGTGATGCCCTCTAAACTTTTCACCTACACAGTACTCTTATGTGAGCCATAGTATCCGAGCCATCATTCATTTTGGGTCTATTTGTTAGCATAGGTGGGCTACACTAATCAATGCAGGGAACAGTTATAGTACCTACCCCACAGTGTGGTTGTAGAGCTTAAATGAAATCATGAAAAAAAGAAACTTAGCACAGTGCCTCACACATCATAAGTGCTGTGTGTGTGTGTGTTAGCTTAGTAAGTACCCAGGAAATTATGACAAGGACTTTAGAGTCTTCAAAATGATTAAGTTTCAGGAGATGAGCTCTTGAAAATAAAGGAAAGTGATTGATGACAATCTACTCCGTCCATTTCTTCCAGGTAATCACTCCTTCCTCCTAAGAATCCTCTGGGCCTGGGCATATGAGTAGCACAGTAGGGCAACCCAAGCACATTTGAGCAAGAAAGCTGTGAAACAAGCTCAATATGCTAACCATCAGGGACAATGATGAACTGGCTGGAGGCTCTGAGATGAGCCCCTAACATAAGTGAACAGAAAGAAGGGACTCATATGTAAATACGTGTGCAGAGGTAAGGTTTTTTCCTGCGTTTTCCCTTTCTGCTTGCAGCGAGCTTTTGTGGGCACACACATGCACACACACACTGACATACAGATAGATTGCTGCACTGCAGAGAGTATTGGTGATTTTATTGATGGGTCTCTCAAATCATCACTAAAACAAAAATAAGCTGTTCCCTTCACAGCTGGAGTCAAATGGAGTGATGACAGTTGTCTCACCCTTCTTTGATGATAAATGAGCCTTCCCCTGCTTACTCGGGTCCTTGACCCAAATTCACAGTTATTCCAGTGACCCAGGCAGATCTTTGGGAAGAAAAAAAGCCACACTCACAAATGCCTAATGAAGCTTGTCTCAACTATTACTATTGTACCCTGTCATTCTAACTATAATTGATTTGCTAAGGTAGCTTTTTTTTTTTTATAATCAGCCTAGCAGACAAAAATACCTAATATAAATTAAACACATCTCTCTCTCTCTCTGTCTCTCTCTCTCTCTGTTTTTCACATTTCACCAGCCCTACTACCCCATGTTTACTTTAAACTTTCTATGAGACTTCACATTCTCCTCTTTTATCTTGGAAGTAAGCAAATGAGTGTCTGGCCTTTAAGAAGGTCTTTGGTAAAAGGATCTTAGAATCATGTAAAGAGGACTTCATCCCCTCAACAATCTTTGTCATAAGGGACAAATTTTGGTGATTGAAGGTGACTGTCTAGAATCCTCTCTGAAAATGGTTTGGAAACCACATCAGAGCTTAGTAGGAAAGAATGCCATGATCAAGTAACCGAGTGCGGCGGCGTGTTGGAATATATTCCATGTTGTTTATCCTCCCTAGGAGTTAAAGTAGAATAATAGAAAATTTCCAGAAAGCAAGATACCTAGCCTATTGTGTAGATACAGGTACAGATACAGGTACAGATACAGGTACAGATACAGGCACAGATACAGGCACAGATACAGGTACAGATACAGGTACAGATACAGGTACAGATACAGGAACAGATACAGGTACAGGCACAGATACAGGTACAGATACAGGTACAGATACAGGTACAGATACAGGCACAGATACAGGTACAGATACAGGTACAGATACAGGTACAGATACAGGCACAGATACAGGTACAGATACAGGTACAGATACAGGAACAGATACAGGTACAGGCACAGATACAGGTACAGATACAGGTACAGATACAGGTACAGATACAGGCACAGATACAGGTACAGATACAGGTACAGATACAGGTACAGATACAGGCACAGATACAGGCACAGATACA